>NC_056737.1:128215028-128515028 GCF_019279795.1 Protopterus annectens
ATGTAACTGAATTAAGTATATATATGCTAACAGGGGATACTGGAAGAGAACAGGTTATCTCAGCTCCAACTAACTTTGGAAAATAGTAAGAAATTAAATTACTTGGCCTAGGCTATAAAGATGTTAACACAGTTTTGAATGAAGCCAGAGACATAATGCCTGTAAGAAGCTTGGTTTGTTAGCCTCTGTAGGAGGATTAGAACTTTGTAATTGTTTTATGACTTCCAGAAGCTGCACCAAGTCTGAGCAATGCTCTTGCGTGTGCATTATTGACATGTAGGTGCTAAATCCTGGCAGATTCTAGAAATGGGGGGGGGGGGGTTGCATGAGAACTAGAAGTCAGATGACCAGATTTTTTATGATGTCATTCTGTGCAGAAATAATGTTTTACTGTTAGGTGAGACAGAAGTCATAGGGCAGTCTGTTTCTAGGAACCTAACATAGAAGGACCCCTCACCTACTTCATCTTGCTTTGCTCTATTCAGTAAGTAGGAACAGTAATTCTGTATATCAGTCAGGAAGATGTTGTGAGAATAGTTAATTATTGTTTTTCTGTAACTGTGTGAATCTTCCCAGCTGTGTTATTTTTAACACTTCCTGTGATTGAATCTCTGGTGTTTACTGTAAATAGATATTTCATATTTTAATGTTATTTTATTATTTATAATTAAATATATTTAAACTTTTCATTGTGGCTGGTCCTTTACAGAATATGTTATCCTTTGAGAGTACATATGTCTATCAGTAAGACTGGCAACTCCTGAAGCCTGGTTGTTTGGTCAGCATTACCATTCATATTAATATTAATTTCTCTCAGTATAATTGGGTACCCTTGCAAGAGCCTTAGGTAGCTGGCTTTGCAGTATCTGGTGGCACTGATAACTTCCTTATAGTCTAGGCAGAAGGGCGCACATTGGGTAAACCTGTGCCAGTCTTTCCCAGGTGTGTGCGTGCATGTGAAAATCAAATCTCACAGTGTGTATGTGTGTGTCATCTACTTGGCTCAGGGACCTGAAGCACTGGAGGGTACTGGAGGACTTGGCTTGGACACTCAGCTGAGGACTTAAACCTATAGCTGTGCTAGTGGGGAGCCTTAGTGGGGCCCTGGAGGAAAACTAAAAGAAATCTAGACCCCGGGCTGAGTGTGTTCCCTTTGTGCTCTTAAGGAAAATTGTGCATCGTGCAGAAAGGTCTGCATCTGGAAATACTGAGTGTATCCATTTGTATTCCAAGTGAACATCCCTCTCCAGTGTTAGTGGTAAGGATTCAGGCTCCTTGATTATTGGCCCAGAGTGATGGCCTCACTCACATATTGGTGAGCAGTGGTGTGGCTATTAATTGAACTTCTGTAGCCTGTAGGGAGTTGTCACTAAAGGGGTGTTCTCTCAGCATCCACAAGGCAAAATCTAGTTTGATTTCATTTTACAATTGTTTTATTTGTTGGTTTGTTTGTTTGCTTGTTTAGTTTAGTTTAGTTTAGTTTAGTTTAGTTTAGTTTAGTTTAGTTTAGTTTAGTCAGCAAATGCAAGCAAAGATGTCAGCAGACAATTATGACAATCCTACAAAGAACCAGCTGGCCAAGATGTGTGAGGCCAAAGGACTGGTGTATGCAAACCTGACAAAAGAGGAGATGATTTCAGCCTTAGTCACAGCTCAGACCAGCAACCAGGAGGATAGCCAGTCTGGTGATGGGAATTTGCAGCCTTTCAGAAATAGGACAGTTCACCTTTTCTTCAGAGGATTTAAAAACATGCCTGGAGTTAAAAAGACTTGAACTGGAGGCCAAATGTTTGGAATAAGAATCAGCAGAGAGACTGCAGTGTTTGGAGTCTGAAGAAAATGAGAAGCAATATCAACATGAGAGGGAGATACTGACTCTTCACCAGGATCATGGAGGGAATGGGGAAGGGAATAACCAAACTCAGAAGCAATACAGGTCAGTAAATTTCTTCCACAATTTACAGAGGGTGATAATTTTGATAGTTTTGTTCATATATTTGAAAGAGTATGCAAACAGTATAATGCTGACCAAGGGCTCTGAGTACAGTTCCTGCATGGTAAAGCTACAACTTCTGTTTCTAAATTTTCTGATATTGATTATTTAAACTATGAAAAAATAAAGAAATGTTTACTTGAATGTTTAAGTTAACAATTAAAGCTTACAGAAAAAAAAAAGTTTTGTGAGCATAGATGCAAGGCAGATGAAAGTGTGTGTGATTATATTGCTGAGTTAAGCATGTATTTTCACAGGTGGGTGGCTGGGTGTCAGGTCACCACTTTTCAAGGGCTGTCAGAACTTTTGGTGAGGGAACAAGCCTTTAGCACTTTGCCTGAGGACATGACAGCCTGGTTGGCAGACCGAGATTGTTACTCTGCAGATGAGCTGGGGAAAAAGAGGGATCTCTGCTTAGCAAGAAGGATATCACTGCACAGGAAAGGGATATCCAGTGCTGCACAAGGATATAAGGGAACCCATGGTGAGCAGCCTAAAGCACCCCATCAGAGTCCACCAGTAAAAGCAGAAGCCACTAGTTCAGGTACATGGTCAGGGACAAGGGTTAAATGCTTTAAATGTAACCAGTGTGGCCATGTACAATACAGATGTCCACAGAGGCATGGTAGGGAAAAAAAGGTGGGGGAGTCAGCAAGGAGGAATAACAATATGCCAGTGGTAAGTTGTCTGGAGACAACAGGGGTACCAAACTATCACAAGATGTTATATCCTATCTTAGTGGATAGAAAACAGGCCACTGCTAAGAGGGACACAGCTGCTGACTTAACCATTGTGAAGCCTGCAGTAGTTAAAGACGAATAATTCTTACTCGGGCAGTTGACTCCAGTCAGAGCTTTAGGAGGGACCCCATTTCAAATGCGTTTGGCCAGGGTTCACCTTGACTGGGAGGGTAGAAAAGGAAGCAATCAAGTAGGGGGTGTTTGAGGATATCCTTGCAGAGCTCCTGATAGCGAATTATTTTGATAATGCAGTACATTGTATGCATGCAGTTACATCCAGTCAGGCTTAGAGATAGGCATGTGGGTCTAGTAGCCTGATAGAGATGCAGACAGACACCACACCTGAAGCCAGGGATGGTGAGGTGGCTGTTTCAGGGATGGAGCTACCCTGTAGCAGTGAACTTGAAGGTGAGCCACAGCTGCTGGCAGGTACTGATCTTCCATTGGGCAGAGTGACTGTGAGGGCAGAGGTAAGTGGCAGTACCCAGGCTGGCAATGAGGTGTCTCTGTCAGAGTATACCAGACTTCCTGTGAAAGGGTAATTGGGAAGTGTCACAAAAGTAGAGCTGAGACAGGCTCAGCTCTCAAACCCTACATTACAAGGCTTGAGAGAGGTAGCTAAGGAGGCTCCTGATTCTCAAGGAAAGGGGGAATATGTATACTAGAACAAATGGTTACTATATAGAGAGTGGACCCCTGAGGGAGGGCTAGAGGGTGAGGTAGTACAGCAGTTGGTAGTGCCAAGAGCCTACTGTCTGGCACTTCTAGGCATAGCCCATGACATTCCTTTTGCAGGTCATATGGGCATAAAGCATACCAAGAGGTGCATTATGCAGAAGTTGTATTGACCTGTGATTGCAAGGGATATAACAGGATATTGCAGGACCTGTAAGCAGTGCCAAAAAGTAGGCAGGGCAGGAGACAAGGTCAAAGCTCCTTTGATGCCTTTGCCTGTGATTGAAGAGCCATTTCAGAGGGTAGCTATGGATATTGTGGTGCCTCTAAGTACCCCAAGTTTCACAGGGAAGAAGTATATCCTGGTGTTAATAGATTATGCTACTAGATACCCTGAAGCAGTCGCTCTGTCATCCACTGAGGCAGAAAATGTGGCAAACGCTTTGTTAGAGATTTTCAGCAAGGTAGGTTTACCAAATGAAATACTGACTGACAGAGGTGCCAATTTCATGTCAGACCTGCTGGCTTATCTGTGGAACCACTGTGGGGTGAAGCACCTAAAGATCATCCTCCACCATCCCCAGACTAATGTAGAGGTTAAACTCTACACTCAAGACAATGCTACAGGCATTTGCAGACTGGTTTAAAAGAGAGTGGGACAAATATTTGTCCCATCAGCTGTTTGCTTACAAACAGGTACCCCAGGAATCCACATGTTTTTCACCCTTTGAGTTGCTGTATGGACACAGGGTGAGGGGTTCTTTAGATCTGATTCGTGATGAATGGGAGGATGAGTGTGAATCTCACAAGGAGTCTGTTGTGGCATATGTTCTAAACCTCAGGACAAGGCTTAGGGAGCTCATGTGCTTGGCCCAGGAGAACCTGGCAGGAGCCCAACAGCAGAAAAGGTTCTGGCATGAAAGGAATGCTCGAACTTGAGAGTATGCTGTGGGATAACAGGTTATGGGTCTCATTCCTGTCAGACACAATAAGCTGCAGGCAGGTTGGGAGGGACCTTTCAAAGTAGTAAGGAAGGAGAACTGCTAGGCAGGAGCCAGGGGCCATGTACCATGTTAACATGATGAAACTTTACCATGATACAGAGGCCCTTGTACTAAGTATTTGCAGCAGATGTCAGAAGGAGTCTGAGGGGGATCTATGGCTGCAGCAAGCCAGCCAGCAAAATGCCAAGTTACTATGGTGGAGTTTAGGGTTTCAGGTATATGATATGACAGTGCAGCACCAGAGTGGGGTCAGCAATGCTGAAACAGATGAGTTCTCAAAACAGGGCAAAGAGCATGCATTAATGTATTCTCAGACAGGTGCATTCTTCTCAAGCAACATTTCTCAAGTGTCACTTGAAAAACTAGCTTGAGTCTTCAAAAGAAAGAGAGATGTGACAATGTGAGGTATTGCCAGCTATGCCAGAAGTAGAACGGTGGATGTGTAACATATGCCAGCACAAGTAGCTGGAATTTAGTAAAAAAAATACATGTTATTTGAATATCAAACTGGTTTGCACAGATGTTTGTGTTAAAAATGGATGTGTAAAGTTGCTTGTTTTAAAAATGTACCAACAGTGGACCCTGACTGTACTATAACTGAATTTTATATATATATATATATATATATATATATATATATATATATATATATATATATATATATATGTATTTATATGTGTGTGTGTGTGTGTGTGTTGATGGAGGATACCAGAAGGGAAGAAGTTAAGCTCAGCTCCAGCTAACTTTGGAAAACAGTAAGAAATTAAAATACTGGACCTAGGCCATAAATATGTTATTTCAAAGTTTTTGAATAAAGCCAGAGATGCAACGTCTGTAACAAGCATGGTTTGGTAGTCTCTGTGGGAGTAGTAGAAGTTTATAATTGATTTATGACTTCCAGAAGCTGCACCAGATCTGATCAATGCTCTTGTGTGTGTATTATTGGCATATAGGTGCTAAATCCAGTAGGTTTCTAGCAATGGGTGGGTTGCATGAGAACCAGAAGTCAGATGGTCAGATGTATGTGATGTAATTCTGTATAGAAATAATGTTTCAGTATTAAGTGAGACAGAAGTCTCAGGCCAGTCTGTTTCTTGGAACCTGGCATAGAAAGATTCTTCACCTACTCCATCTTGCCTTGCTCTAGAACAGTCAGGAAAATAAAGTGAGAATAGTTAAGTATTCTTTTTCTGTAACTGTATGAATCTTTACAGCTGTGTTATTTTTATAATTTCCTGTGACTTAATCTGTGGTGTTTACTGTAAATAGCTATTTTGTATATTCATGATTTTTCATTATTTATTATTAAATATATTTAAACTTTTCATTGTGGCTGGTCCTTTACAGAATATTTTATCCTTTGAGAGTACTTATATCTACTGGTGAGACTGTGGCCCCTTCTGAAGCCTGGCTGTTTGGTCAATATTACTATTTATATTAATATTAATAACGCTCAGTTTAATTGGTACCCTTGCAACAGCCTTAATTAGCTGGCGTTGTAGTGTCTGTTGGCATTAATAACTATCTTATAGTCTGGGCAGAAGGGGCACAGCAGGAACATGTTTGCCAGCATTTCTCATGTGTGTCTGGTGTGTGTGTGTGTGTGTGTGTGTGTGTGTGTGTGTGTGTGTGTGTGTGTGTGTGAAAATCAAATCTCACAGCATGTGAGTGTCAGCCACTTGGAGCAGGGACATGAAGCACTGGTTTAACAGAGAGTGTGCTGGAGGACTTGGCTTAGACACTCAGCTGAGGACTCAACCCTACAGCTGTGCTTGTTGGGAGCCTTAATGGGGCCTTGGAGGCAGACAGATATAAAGAAATCCAGACCCCAGGATGAGTGTATTCTTGTGTGCTTTTAAGGAAAATTGTGCTTGATGTAGAGAGGTCTGCATCTGGAAATATTGGGTGGATCCATTTGTATTCCAAGTGAACATCCCTCTCCAGTGTCAGTGGTGAGTATTCAGGCTCTTTCATTACTGGCCCAGAGTCGGAACATCACACACAGATTCAAAGAATTATAAACAAAGAAGGAAGTGCTGGCAGTTTTATAAACTTATGAATATTTTCATATCTAAGTGACAAGGTGTGTATAAAAGTCACCAACCACAAACTACTGGAAAAAATATTTAGTGAACAATGGATCATAGAATTCATAAGATAAGTCAGTCAAGAGTTCATTTGTGCCTTGCCAATAACCAGCCACCTTGCATGACAGTGTGGTTGTGGGTAGCATTGTTGTCTCACAGCAAGAGGATGTTTGGTTCATTTCTTATCTAGGGTTCCTTCTTTGTGGAGCTGGAATGGGCTTTCTGTGCTCTCTGTGTTTGTGTGGATTTTTTCTGAGCATTCTGGTTTCCTCCCATTTCCAAAGACATATTGTAGGGTGATTGGCAACTGTAAATTTTCCCTGTGTGTCTGCATGATGTATGTATGTGTTGCAGAAGGAAGGCCTGGCAATTTTCTTCAATTTCTCCCGTACCTAATAATCTCTGTAGATGGTGGAAGCTGTTTATGAAGTCAGTCTAGAAGCTGGACATGACCTGTAAGCCTAGATAGAAGAATAACTACCCTCAAGGTATACCTCACACTTCATAGGGGGAAATTTTGTCAGACTAGTGATACATATGCAGATCTTTCAGGTTCTTTCAGATAGGTATGAGGATGTCACTCTATTTAACTCATTAGCACTTATGTGATGTGGAATGTCACACCTCTAGTAGCCTACATACATCTTGCATTCCTGAGCATTTTCTGAAAAATAAATGTAAAAAGCATGAGATAAACAGCAGTAAATATGTTGCGAACAATAAAAACTATTAAAACTGTACAAACAGAATGTTATCAGTAAGAAGTATGTGGAAGGGACAAGTATGGGTCTCAGAGACTATCCATTCTCTCGAACAGGGTTCCCATCAATGTGAAGGGGAGTTCTTCCCTAATCCAATTCAAGAATAACTTGGATCAGTGGTTGGAGAATTGGAAATCTGCCCATGGTCTGGCATCTTTGTCTCTAGTAGATAGAGATAGCCTGTAAATGCTTGACCACCAATGCTCAAGCCTGCATATATCCCTTAAAATAACCCTAGGGTATAAAAACTTGTCAGATAAATTAACCTATTAACCAATGAACTTCTTTTGACCTGGAAGAAGTGTCTTTAGAAATCAGCTGTGCTAGATAGAAAGATATCCTGATTATTGTTGCGACCTATGGTCTAAAGAGAGGGAGTCATCAACTCAGGTGCCAAGGTCCCTGACTATTGTGTTCATTTGGAGTGGATTACTGGCTATACTATAAGTTGTAGACCAGAGGTGCTTATCAAACAAGATAGGTCTACTTTTCTGTAAAACTGCTGCACCTTTTACATTCAGGTTAAGCTCTTTTTCTTGGACACCATCGATTTGTAAAGATTATTTCTTCTTATAGTAATTATGCACTTGGGGAAGACTGAATGCTAATACCAAATATACAGTCATCAGCAAGTTTGGGTAGCTATAGACCTGAGTTTATTGAACTGAGGTCAGAAACGTGCATGTCTAAAAGGATAGAGTACCAGCACTGAATCTCAGTTATCCATTAATTACCTTCTTACTTTCTGGAGTGGCACTTTCCACCTTACTATAGAGGTACTGACTCTCAGACAATCTGAAATCCATCTAACCACATGAGAGTCCACGTCACAGTTTATTAGCTTATTTACAATTACATCATACGGTGTAATGTCACAGGCACTACCCAGTTCCAGCTACAGTGCATGGACTGAATGATATAATGTCAAACGCACTGGCAAAGTCCAGATGGGTTGCTCAGACTGAATGACCCCTATCAACTGCTTCTGGCACCTTTCCAGAGATATTTAATAATTTAAATAGATGTGCAACCTTTGTCAAAGTTGAACAGTGAATATATCTTCTTGTTATAAACCTCATGATAAAGTTGCAAGAGAGTTTTCAAACAACAAAGATTATAGGGTACTGTTTGACTTTTTAGTTTCACTGTTGTTCTCTATAACCATAGCCACACAATTATGGTAGGTACTGAGCAAAAATTTACATTTAAATGCAAAGCTTTATGGGTAAGTAAAATAATTTACTTCTTTAGGAAAGCAAAGTCTTATTTACATTATGGTTTCACTACTGCATCATCATCATGTGTTAATTTTCAATGTGAGGCATGCCATCTACAAGAACTATTTGAGAACTTGCCTTTCTAGGAAGAAAGAAACTACTTTTGTTGCATTTAACATGGAATAACAGCAATTTATACATTAGTTTAGGTAATGAGAAACTGTGGGGGTCAGTCTTCTGTGATGTCATGACAGATTTTCAGCTCTGAGAAAAAATTTTAGGGAGCCGTACTTATCAAAAAATGAATTGTAGAAACATCCCTTTTGCTTCAAAACTGTATAATTTACCATTGTACATGGTAAGGAACTTATATCCAACTCCAAAGGTCCATTACTTAACAAGTACTTTAGAATCAGTCCAATGCACTTTAATGAAGTCAGTAATAATATGCTCTTTGGTCTTGCAAATTAAGTTAGTTAGGTTGATAAGTGCATAGTGACTGGGCTCTGCTATGAGACTCATTTTGTGAAGTAAAATTACAACAGTTGTTTTCAATATCTCAGGGACTTATCCTGTGGTTAGACTTTAGTTAAGGAAATGTAGGAGGAGTTCTGTGAGGTCATGCCTGGCACTATTTATTAGGTATCCAGGTAAATTGTCTTGATGTATGGAAGAGGAGTTTTTGTTTTTAATAGCACAGTCAAGACCTGTTCCATGATGATCCTAAATGGTGTTTGGGACTCTGAGATTTACAGAATTTCAATTACTATTTCTGGGATAGCATTAAATATATTTGCAAGATAAGTTAGCTATACCTTTAGTATCTTTGTGAGTAAATCAATTTAGGATTAGTTTAGAACATTGATGGGAGTAATTTCTAAATGTTCTAATTAAATTAAAGCAATATTCTGTTGTTAGTCTTAGTTCCTATTTAGCTTTCATGCTGCTGATTGATAGTTATTTTTAGCTCCTTGCTGATGAAGTCTCTATCATGGTTAGTTTTTCTTTTGGTATAAGACTTCAGAAGTTTTTTTTTTTTTGTCAAAGAATCCATTTACCAATGGGCCATCATGGTGGTTTATTTTTAAATATACAATTTTATTTGGTTTTACTGGATATTACTAACAAACTAAAATCTCCAGTTAGGATAGAAATAAAGACACCAGGATTACAACCATATAAATGAAATGCACAGTATAAAAAAGGAAAGAAAAACATTGCAATCCTAACTGCATTAATACGGAAAAACAATAGATATTGGGGAGAATTCAATAAAGCCTACACGTTTTTTTTTTTCATGTAAACAGCACTCCGAGATGATTTCTTGAACACGAACATATTAAAATTCAGTAAGTGCTGCTGAGTGGTGCACAGGTACGAGCAAACATGGAAAATTCAGTGGCATGCAAATCACCTCATAAGCAGGTGAATCTAATGCAAATGAGGCAGGTAGAGTGATCCAACAAGCAGAAAAGCATCTGTTCAGACCTCGTGTCAGTGTCCAAAGTGTAAGCAGAAAAATTCCACCTACAGGAGTCTAGACAGACAAAAGGGGTTATAAAACTAAAAATGTAGACATAAATCCCCTGAAAATTTTATACCGCATACACATATGAGCAAAACTATTATTCTGGATGTCAGCAAGATTAAGATAATAAGTTAAATTATTTTTTTTAATAATCTCAGCATGTTTGTGCTGTGTGCTGCAGTGCACAAACATGCTTAATAGAAAAAAAAACAGGAAAAAAAAGAATCTGATACTATGTGACAGAAATACATTATAGGACCTTGTGTGGGGTCCCCTACAATGGTGCATTCCTGCTATTGCTAAGGTGATAGGGCTATGAAGCATGTAGTTTCCAGGCTGTCAGCATGGATATGTATGCAAATGAGGTGGATTTGTTGAATAGCAGAAAGGAGTAATTGTGTCTGCATATCCTCTTCATGTAGGCTCTTAGACCATGTTGATGTTTACACAGGATGTGGCTGACATCAGGGGGGGGGGGTGTGTCCTCTCACTTATAGGCTCTTTTAAGCCTAGGTGCATGTGCTTGTATGGTGCACTATCTGGCTGAGCGTGTTCTTAAGATTGGATATATTAAATTACTGATTTTGACCTTTGCATAAGATATAATGCACAGAGTGGCACTGTGCATGGGGTCATACACTGAAATCAGGCCATTAAATTATGCTAATTATATTGTAGGCAGGTGGAATGCATCATAGTTAGCCAATCACACATTCTGCACCTACAGCAGAACTGTATAACGTATGCATACACCATACATTCTGATTTCCCCCCAATAATCTGGACCATTGGAGTACAAGCTTAGGAATTTTAACTGAGATAATGCTAGGGGCTGCTGCAGGTCTGCTACATCTGTATGTACTAAATGCTGAAGTCAATGCTGCTGGTGCTGCTGACAATTGACTTAGGCATAGAAAGAGAAGAGTGTTCAGGCCCAGAATAACCTTCCAGGAGCTACATGAGCTGGAGATTGTAGAGCACTATAATGTGGACAGGGACATACTACAAGACCTCAATGAGTTCTGCCGCCCTCAACACAGACCCAGAGCCAACAGAGGGGAACCCATCCCAGTGGAAACAAAGGTATGTGTAGTCCTTAGGATACTAGCTACAGGTACTTTCCAAAAACTAACTGGGGACATGATGGGGGTCTCACAGGCATTTGCATCCAGGATACTCCACCAGTTCCTGGATGCCATGCTACCACATCCCTGTGAGCACATATTTTTTCCCCTCACCCCTGAGGCAAGGGCCAGCAATATGCAATACTTCTACCATGTGGCACACAACCCTGAAGTACTGGGTGCCATGGATTGCACTCATGTATACATCAAGGCACCACCCAGTGAGGAGAGTAGAATCTATGTCAACCACAAGGGGTACCACTCCACCAACTGCCAGACTGTACCATGCCCAAGGCATTATCCTGAATGTGTGTGCTGGCAGCCCTGGCAGTTATCACAACTCCCATATGTGGCATACATCACAGCTGTACCAGATGTTTGCTAGGGGGGACATGCCACACGGTCATTTACTGAAGGATGCTGTCTGTGCCCTGAAACCATGGATGATGACACCCATCAGACATGCACACACACCCACAGAAAAATGTCATAATGAGGCACATACACAAAATAGGAACACCATAGAGCATGTGTTTGGGCTTCTAAAGTCACGGTCCCGGTACCTAGACATGTTAGTGGATCCCTGCAGTACTCTCCAGCCACATGTGCACAGATGTTCACAGTATGTGCTATGCTACACAATCTGATCCTGCTGAAACAGCTGCAGCAGGATCAGCAATGGGAAGGGATAAAACGTCCCCCACCAGTGCATAGGTCACCACAGCCACAGTCACAGGAGGAGTCAGAGGAGGAACCGCCTGCTGATGTCCCTGTAGGCAGACATAGGCATGCTAAGTACAATCTGGCTTTGGCTAAGAGACAACACATAGCACATTCACTGACAACCTATGGACCTAGGGACTGACATCTTACTCCTACTCACATACATATATTAAAATTGATGCCAGACAACCCACATAACTTGTATCTGCCCATGTATTAGCTGTGTACTGCTTGCATCAGACAGAGTCAGCACTGAAGTACAGATCTGTAAACTTCTGCATTCATAAGGTAAGTCTCTGTCCTACACAGTACTTGTAAGGATTAGTACGATATAGCATTGTATGTATGGATCTGCTACATTTATGCAAGTAAATATAGTGGGCTATTTGGACAAAAGTAACACCCACAAGGGACTACAGATACTGATTTCACTGTCACATGTCTTTTAATATTCACTACACCTCATGCATGCAATATTCAGTACATCAGTCAAGGGAGATGTTACACAGTGGGGTTACATGATATTCGTACTACTTTGTATCCCATCAGAACATGTGATGCTATCCCCCCACCGCCAACACAGCAGTGTTCCCTTATAACTGCTTTAAGAGTAACTCATCAATTGTATATCAGCAATACAGGCTAACAGTAACTCATCAATTGTATATCAGCGGTCCAGGCAGTCTCAGGTCAGTTTATATTTATTTATTTTATTTATAACTCATCAATGGTATATCAGCAGTCCTGGCAGTTGCAGGGCAGTTACACAGAACATCCTCATAATTCTATGTGTTACTTAAAGTAGGAATAACAACATACATGTTTGTGCTGGTGATTGTGTGAGGAATGACTCCACTTTGTCAGATTTCTTGTGTGGCTAAGTGGACTAGAAAAGTTAGCATGTGTGATGGCAGTGTTGGTTCTAATCTAAAAGTATCCACTTCTTTTGGATGTGAGGGATTACTATGTTGCGTCTTATAGACTGTCAGGCAATGTGTGGTGTAATGTTATTAACCTTTGTCACATAATAATTATATCAGTCAGCTATAGAATGTCATAGACAATGTGAGCGACATGCAGCACTGCTGAAACAGGGACAGATGCCATTGTCTGTAAAACATAAAATCTTGGACTGGAGTACAGGTAAGTGTGGACTGGAGTCAGTTTATATGTAGTGAGAATCTCACTAGGTATGCTCATACACTTAGCTAAACAGAGAACAGTTCTGTTGCTCCTTACTCAAAATGACCTGTTGTATACAGGTATGCCAGTAGATACATACATATATGTATACATATTTGTCTGTCACTATCTCTCTCTCTCCCATAGATAGTATATATATCTCTATGTAAATACAAATATATATATATATATATATATATATATATATATATATATATATATATGTGTGTGTAAATATACTTATATATATATATATATATATATATATATATATATATATATATATATACATATATATATATATATATATATATATATATATATATATATATAGGGGTCTACTTCAGAAGGATGAAAAACAAAAAGACTGAATCCAAAAAGACTAAAATTTCAAAATACTGAATGATGGAATTTGCCACTTCTCCACTGTTATGCGATCTTGGAGTTGGTATATGTATATATATATATATATATATATATATATATATATATATCTATATATATAAATATATATATATACATATACATATATATATAAATATATATATGCATATACATATATATTAATATATATATATATATATATATATATATATATATATATATATATATACAGATATATATATATATATATATATATATATATATATATATATATATATATATATATATATAGTTAGCAGGGGGTGGGCTCAGCCCCCCACATGAGGTGTGCAGGGGGGGGCTTGCTCTCTGAATTAAAATTTGTTCAGTATTTTGAATTTTTCATCTTTTGGAATTCAGTCTTTTGGTTTGTGAGTCTTCTGAAGTAGACCCTCTGATAGATATATAAATACATAAATATATATATACAAAAATGTACATCACTGTCTCTTCTCATAAATCTACATAACACACACACACACACACACACACACACACACACACACACACACACACACATATATATATATATATATATATATATATATATATATATATATATATATATATATAGATATATATATATATATATATCTTCTTCTTCTTTCGGCTGCTCCCATTAGGATTCGCCACATCAGATCAACTGTTTCCATTTCTTCCTGTCCTCTGCATCTTGCTCTGTCACACCAACCACCTGCATGTCTTCTCTCATCACATCCATACACCTTATCTTAGGACTCCCTCTTTTCCTGGTACTTGGCAGCTTCATCCTTAGCATCTTTTTCCCAATATACTCTGCATCCCTCCTCAGCACATGTCCAAACCAGTGTAATCTTGCCTCTCTGGCTTTGTCTCCAAACCTTCCAACCTGGGCTGACCCTCTAATATACTTATTCCTAATCCTGTCCATCCTCATCTCACCCAATGCAAATCTTAACATATTCAACTCTGCCATGTCAAGCTCTGACTCCTGCCTTTTTGTCAATGCCACTGTCTCCAACCCATATAACATAGCTGGTCTCACTACCCTCTTGTAGACCTTCTCTTTCACTCTTACTGGTACTCGTCTGTCAATAATCACTCCTGACACTCTTCTCCACCCACTTAATCCTGCCTGTACTCTCTTTGTCACCTCTCTTACACACTCACCATTACTCTGAACTGTTGATTCCAAGTACTTAAAGTCATCCACCTTCCCCACCTCTACTCTCTGCATCCTCACCATTCCTCTATCCTCCCTCTCATATATATATATATATATATATATATATATATATATATATAGCAGAGACACACAGCTACTTTTATATATACATCATTATATATAGATATAGATAGCATAGACACACAGCTACTTTTATATATACATCATTGATACATACATAAACATGTGTGTGGATGCTTGTATTGTCATTCATACCCTGATAATGGTGAGTAAAGTTGCACTATCACACATATAAAATGTTGCTTAAAGGATCCAAAGTAAGGGCTCAACAGAACATAATGCACTTACTTCCAGATCCCTGTGACTGCTAGATGTCACCACAGATACACCAAAAGGTGAATAGATGATGAAATGTATAATTTTGTCTATGTACGCATTGACAATACACATTGCTCCTGACCACAGGCTTGCCCATCCAATGTCAACTGTAGCCACATAGCTAGGATAAATAACAGTTATCTGACTGTTAGGCTACTAGATGCAGATAACAGGAAGAAACAATATCACTCTGAAGGCCACAAACACTGTTCAACACAAGCCTAGCTTATGTAATCCACATGCAGTTTTCCTGCAGTCATGTATACAACCAGCTTAAGCCATGGGGCATGTGATAAGTACTTTGTTCTATAGTGTGTAACACTAGCTAGGTAGGGGATTCTAATCTCACTCCAGGCCACTTGGTGTGTGTGTGTGTGTGTGTGTGTGTGTGTGTGTGTATTTCCCCTGAAAAACCCTCATTGAGCACCAAACTGCAAAGGTGCTACACTTTTTTGCCCTGTAAGTTGGTCCTGCCCTCCACACTGCCCTCTTCAGTAATGCCTGCTGATGTCATATACCTTAAGAGTACCAACTGCCATGCAAATGTCAGACCTAAGCTGTGGCATATGTGATGAGTACTATGATCTATAGTGTGGAAGACTAGATAGGTAGGGGCTCTAATTTCACCCCAGGCCACTCAGTGTGTGTATCTCCATACAATGTAAAAATGATCATTTCATTGACTTAAAAAGAGGTAGGCTTTTGCAGCATTTTGGTTGTAGTAGGAGATGTGGGCCTCCAAATTACTGACCAGAACAAGGCCTGCTGATGTCATCAAGCATAAGATGTCCTAAAGAGATAGTAATAGTAGACTTGGTGTGGTGCGTGCATTACGTACTGTGATGTAGTGTGTAGCATTAGATAGGTAGGTGTTCTAATCTACTTGCAGCCAATTTGGGCTGTGTGTGTGTGTGTGCTGTGCAGTGTCCTGCAAGTATTATTTGGGACTGTTGCTCTCCTCAATGTAGCCAGGTTTGTGTGTGTGGCTGTTAGGTCATTTTACATCAGCTTATAGAATCATAGAATCTTTGAACTTTATTAGGCTAATGGCCCTAAAGCCCTTACAATCCTAACCAAGTTTTTACTCTTATTTACACTATCCATGAGGGACACAGGCAGAAGCCATGTGATAAAATGTCAGTCACCCAGCCAGTCATACAGAGGGCATCTGATGAGGCCCAGTGAGGTGCTCTGTTTGCCATTAGGTAGGGTTCTGTTTCAAAGGTGTGTTAAAGTCTGCTACACAAATCTCTCTCACCAGCATGCATTAGTAATGTCACATACCAGGTGCATGACCTTACAGTGAGTAATCCATTTACCATGCCCCCTACAGATATGCAGCATTTCCAATCACGCAGGGTCACACATTGCCCCATATGCAAGGCAGAGATCACCTCTGCATAGTCTATATGCCACAGGCTACAATGGCAGTGATTTCAGATGATCCCCCATTGAACAGTTACTGAGGACAAGAAATTCCCTTGTAAGAGACCACTGTGTTATGTCCAATTGCCAGTAATGCTTGGAAAGGTACTTTACCAAATGACCACTGCACTCAAATGTTGGCATGCTGAGAGAAGAGTACATGGAGGTTATGAGTATGTCAATTTCGTGTGACTGTGCCCTCAGTTATGACATATTTATCTATTTATTTATTTAATTATTTAAATTTGTTTACTGGTAGTATCTGACTGGGCCAGTAGCCCGTTTTCAGCGGAGGCCCAGGGAGAAAAGCTCCAACATGCAATTTACAGCAAAACAGCACAGGACAAATACAGCAATAAAACAAATACGTGATGCACAAACAGAACTACAAAATGGATGGATGTGAGGTAAGAAGAGAAAAGGCAGACAAGTATTTTACAAGGTTGTGAGGTTGGAAGAAGAGAAACAGACAGACAAAACTTGCCGTCAAAGTAGGAGAGAAACAGACAGACAAGTAGAAACTTGTTGTCACATAGGAGAGTATAGATTGGTGTGTATGTAAAGTAGATCTAGTTAGAGAAAAAAAGTGGATGTGATTAGCCTGAAGCTTTGTAGGAGCATAGCAAATGATTAGTGAGATTCTTTTTTAAGAGTAGTTTGAATTTGCGACTGTTTGGATTTTGAAGGATGTTTAGTGGTAATAAGTTCCAGGGTTTGGATATTTTATTAGAGTATAGGGAGTCTCCATAGTAGTTATTGGATTTTGTTACCTTTAGAATTAATTTGCCAGATTATCTATGGGACCTGAGGTTTGTATTAGGTTGCGCTAGGTCAATGAGAGCAGGGAAGTTGTTGAGTTTATGGATGATACTGTGGGTAATGATTAGTTGCTTGACAGATAATAGGTTGGGTAGTTCAATACAACTGAGTTGGTGAAGTGCAGAACTGTGATGAGATCTATGGGATTGGTTTACGGCAAATTTGGATATTTTGTTATAGCAGGTCTCTAGGTTAAGTTGGACTTGCTCAGTTTGGTAAAGATTTGGGAGTAATAAAGGATAATGGAGTATAGGTAGGTTCTGGCTGTGGATAGTTTGGCATTATTTGTTAGGTATAGCTTGGCCCTATAGAGTGAGCCAAATTTGCTATGGACTTTTTTAATAGTTAGAGATATATGTTTGACATATTTTAAACAGTTATGTTATGTCTAGAAGCTTTGTTTGATTGGTTCAATTTTATTATTATTGGAGGAGTAGATGGTGAGATGAGGTTGGTTGTTTTTAGCATTTTTATTACAGAAAACCATTAGCTTAGTTTTGTTTGGGTTGAGTGAGAGTCGGTGGTCGGTAATGTAGTTTTCCATGTATTAGAGAGATTTTTGTGGGGTTTTTTTGTAATTTCTGAGGAGAGGGTGCAGAGCAAACAAGAGTGGTATCATCAGTGTACTGAATGGTAGAGGCTAGGTGAGTGGCATTGCTGAGGTTGTTGGTAAATACGATGAAGAGGAGAGGTCTGAGGATGGAGCATTGGGGAACTCCAACAGTGATGGGTAGAAGGGGAAGAGATTGTTTTCCCATTTGATAGACTGCTGTAGTTTAGAAAGATAGCTGTGAAACCAGGATAAGGTTGTTGTACTGAGGTTATATGTAGATAGCTTGTTGAGAAGTATTTGGTGGGATACCGTATCAAAAGCTTTGGACATATCAAGGAAAATTGATGAGACAAATTGACCTTCATTTTTAAGGAGGTTTACAGTGTTAGTGAAACTAATAAGTGCAGTGCTAGTACTATGCTTAATTCGGAAGCCACGCTGGGATTTGGATAAGAAGTTGTAGTTAAGGAAATGGTCAAGAATTTGTTGATGAATGCCTTTTTCTAAGATTTTTGCTAAGGGGGGATGGCAATGGGTCGGTAGTTGGAGAAGTCTGAAGAAGGAGCACCTTTGTGTAGGGTGATGATATATGATATTTTCCAGCGGAATGGTACATACTGATTAGAGATGGAGTGGTTGATTAGTATGGATATAGGATAGGAGACAGAAGTAGCAGCTACTTTCAGAAATTTGTTGGGGAGCTGGTCAGCTGCTAGATTGCAGGACTTTAGTTTAATTAAGAGCTTTTTTATGAAACTAGTTTGTATGGGTTTAAAAGAGAATGTGTTAGGGTTAAATAAAATAGAGGTGGGTACTATTAGGGATGAGACAGAATTATTATTTATTAGGGAGGTTATTGAATTGATAAAGTGAGTGCTGAATGGTGATGCTATACATTTAGAGATATTTTTGGTAGAAGGACATGGGGTTAAGGGTTTTCATGGATTCAGAAGATAATTAATATTTTGCTAAAATGTATGCGGGCTCTTCTGGTGTTTTTTGCTGAAATGGTTGGAAGTATGACATTTTTGTCATTTTGATTTGTTTTTTGGCTTGAGTTTTTTTGGTGAGGGTGTCTATGTTTTTTGAGCCATGGTAAAGTGACCAGGCCTTATTTCTGTTTAAGTAGAAGTTAAGTATCTCTTGTTAGCCATGGTAGGTGTCTGTTATTGGTGCAAATTTTCCTAATGGGACCTAGGTTATTTAATATGCTCTCCGATCTTGTATCGCAGGCAGGTATGACCCTAACCCTGAGTAGCATCCTGCCATCACCCAGAATGATACCACAGTACAAGGACAAAATGATTGACTTCAACAACTGGCTAAGCTTCTGGTGTCATTCTAAGGGGATCCAGTATTTCTCTGCCTGGGACGACATGATCGACAAACAACGATGCTTTTCCAGAGATGGCCTGCACCTGTCATCCTTAGGATTCCGGATACTGGCTAAGGCTCTTGCTACCCCTATAGTGCCTTTTTTAGGCAAGGTTCAAATGACAAATTCACCACCGTAACAGGTACAAGCAAGCAAAATCTGAGGGTAATGCTACTCAATGCTAGAAGTCTAAACCTCAAAATGCACTCACTCGAG
This sequence comes from Protopterus annectens, assembly GCF_019279795.1. Lineage (NCBI taxonomy): Eukaryota > Metazoa > Chordata > Ceratodontiformes > Protopteridae > Protopterus > Protopterus annectens. The sequence continues at coordinate 128,234,417 of NC_056737.1, forward strand.
GCACTCCTTAAAATGGAGAACATTGACATCTGTGCATTGACAGAGACCTGGTTCAAAGCTCCAGACAGCACCCCTGCATTACCAGGCTACAATTCATACCACACCTTTCGGCCACCTAACCCAGAACGAAGCACTAAAGGTGGAGGCGTGTCCATATTCATTAAGGATAGCCACACCTCCAGGCTAGTTGCACAGCATAATGCAGCCGAGATTATCCAAGTGCAACTAACTCTGGGCAAGACCGCAATCCAAATTGTAGCTTGCTACAGACCCCCCACCATGACCCAGGATTCCCACTCCTCATTTCTTGATACACTTTAAAGTATTAGGGTGCAATCCAACACCCTATTAATGGGCGATTTCAACTACCCCACCATTAACTGGGAAAACTACTCATGTACCAACTCTTTTGCTCAATGTTTTCTAGAATTCATAAATTCCAAAGCCTTGGATCAACTTATTCACACCCCCACCAGGGGCAGCAATATCCTAGACCTGGTCATTACCAACATGGGAAACTGGTGTTCCACACCAGAGGTCAATTCCTCATTGGTCCCATTGAAGGTGAACAGCTGAGGTACCAGGACGGAAAGAATAAAGATGGACATTAACTACTTCTGTGTCTTCCTTTGAACGTTGTGGTGTTTCTGAAGTAATTTGAGGTCAATTCCTCATTGGTCAGATCCGACCACAAGCTAATCAGCCTAGACATCCACATCCCACCCCCACTCCCAATTAGGGAAACCATTGTAAAAAATTTCTCCAAAGCCAACTTCACACTTCTTAAGACAGAAGTGGCAAACTTCATGACACCCATGCAGATGGACAATAGAGGTATGACTGCTGAATCCTACACAAATGCACTTTATAAACACTTACATGAGTGCATGGATCATGCAATCCCTAATAGAACCAAGATGTTATCCTCCAAAAAAAGGAAGCCAATCTGGTGGTCCTCTGCCATAAACAAACTCTACAACAGATGAAAGAAACTGTTGCAAAAAAGAGTAAAATCCCATGACTGGAGGAACTCCCCGGTCAACCTCAGTAAGAAGCTGAGATCCCTCATAAAATCCTCCAAAGCTAGTTACGAAAACAAAATTGCCACTGACTCTAAAGACAACCACAAAGCATTCTACAGCTATGTCAAGAATCTCAATGGGAACAATCAGATCTGCTCTGAGTTACAGCACAATGGCACTAAATATACAGAACCAACTGATATTGCCAACATCCTAGCAGATAGGTTCAGTGCTAATTTTACCCCCCTCTCACCCCCTAGCGGGCCCATCTATATACTGGAAGAATGCAAAGTTCCTATAATCATGGCTGCACAGGTAAAAAACACACTCGTCAAAGCCAAGAACTCAGCATCCATGGGACCTGACAATATCCCAGGCTACGTTATACACGAACTACAGAATGAACTGGCACCCTACCTAAGTACCATGTTCAATCATAGCCTCACCACAGGCTTTGTACCCACTGAATGACACACAGCAACGGTTATCCCACTCCACAAAGGGGGAGCCATGACGGACTCTGGGAACTACCGCCCCATTAGCCTGATGAGCCTGGTCTGCAAGGCCATGGAACATATCGTGGAACTCATAATCAAAGACATTGGTAATCTCCAAACTCTGGACCCTACCCACTTTGGATTTGTAAAAGGCAGATCATGTCTCCTAAACCTGATTAACTTTTTTGAAGCAGTCACCAAAGCCATTGATGAGGGTAAAATGGTTCACACAGCTTATCTAGATCTCGCCAAGGCTTTTAACACCATCCCCCACTCTGGAATTATAGATAAGCTCACTAAACTAGGTATAAATCCCTACGTCACAAGATGGGTTGCCAACTGGCTCATGGACCGACCCCACACTGTGAAAGTAGCGGATTCCAAATCTGACTTCAGACCAGTGACAAGTGGAGTACAACAGTGTTCAGTCCTGGGTCCTCTCCTGTTTGGTATCTACTTCTCTGAAGTGCAGGCTAACACAGAAGGTCTTTGGCTAACAAAGTTTGCAGATGATTGCAAACTAGGAGCCATAATCGAAACTCCTAATGATGTGGACAAACTACAAAAGGGCCTCACTGAGACAGATACCTGGTGTCAAAGCCATGGCCAGAAGCTCAATGCCAAAAAGTGTATTGTCATCCCCTTTGATAAAAACTCTGTACCCATGAATTACCACATAGCTGGTAGTCTACTTAATGCCGAATATGTGATAAGAGACCTTGGGACACAGGTGGACAGTAGTCTGTCCTTTGGTAATCACATCGCCACAGTGGTCAGGAAATCCTTCTATGTGGCTCATCTCATCACAAAAGGATTCTCATCCAGAAAATAAGAGGTCATTGTTCCCCTCTACTCATCACTCATTAGACCCATTGTAGAGTACAATGCCCCTTTTGGTATGTACCTCACAAGACATCTACAACAACTAGAAAGACCACAGAAATACCTCACAAAGAGGATTACTGGCCAAAAACAGATGCCCTATGCAGACCGTCTCAAAAAACTACAGCTTTACTCCATCGCATATCACCTACTCAGAGGTGATCTCTGCCTAACATAAAAAGCTATGTCAAACCCAGAGCTGTTGGACATGCTCCACTTAAAGAAATCCCAATCCCTCCGAGCTACACGGTCTAGGGACCTAAACCTTGTCACCACAATAAACAGAACATGCTGGAGGGATAGATTCCTGTCCCAGAGACTTCCCAAACTCTGGAACAGACTATCTATCTATATCAAACAGAGCTCCTCATTAGCACTCTTCATGAAAAATCTTGATGATTGGATGGGAAATGGGAAATTCACCCCAGGGATCACTTCTGTGGCTCTGCTCGACAGGGGCACAGGAAAATAATTTTCTTGGGTGGGGAAAGCCAGGGTACATTTTTTGGCTAGGCTTATATAGGCCCTAGGGCCAATAGCCTAGTACCTACCTATGAACCTATGAAAGTAATGCTAAAGTATTGTACAGCAAAGTGTAATTGGAGGATTTCTAGTAGTGACCAGTCAGATTGCTAAAACAGTAAATTAACTATAGTTGGGGAGTTTTTGTTTGCTATGGATGTTTTTGAATATGATATTGTTAGGTGCTTGGACCCATTTCCTGATAAGAAAGGTTAGGGAATGGTCACTAAGTGTGTCTGGAAGGCAGCCTGCATGATAACATAGTTTGGGTTTATTTGTTAGTATCCAGTATAGTATTGATTGTTTTTTGGAATAGTTATCAATGCAAGTGAGTGGGGGAGCTGATGGTTTCAGCGATTTTGTAGAGGTTGATAAAGTTGGAGGGGTGATCAGAGGAGCAGGTAAGTCAGTCTAGGTTGATGTCTCCTAATACTATTGTTTATTGGTTGAAGTTAGGTGATGCCCTGCAGAGAAGGTTTTCTATGATGGATAGGTTGTTTCTGGGGGGTAAGTAGGTAGCTATGATTATAATTGTTTTGTAGGAATTTATTTCAATATGTGTGGTTAATATTTTGGAGTTGGGGAAGTTAGAGGGAGTGCAGTTTAGTTGGACTACTTTGAGGGAGTCTTCAACATGATAGCAATGCTTCCACCCCATTTATTTAACCTATCATGTCTAAGAATGCTATAATCTGTGGTTAGAATTTCTTCATCTGTTATATGGGGTTTTAGCCAGGTCTCAGTTATGAAGCTATATCGGGAGAGTAGAGGGCAAGGATAGCATGAAATTCACTTACTTTGTTTTTAATACTTCTGAGGTTAAAATTAGTAATTATAGGTCTGAGTTACTCTTATTGGAAAGGGAGGCATGTGTGGAGGACGAATGAGGGTTTGATTTTTTGAGTGTAGAGAGGGTAAGGGAGGAGACTGTAAACAGGGTGGGAAGACATGTTTGAGCCCTGGGTTGGGATGTATGTCTGCTAGTAGTTTAATGTGAGTTAGTGAGTGAATCAGAAAGAGTCTGAGTTTGGATATCTGTTTATTGTACTTGTAAAGTGAGAATGGTGCGCTGTGGATATGGATATATTTAAGAGTGGATAGTAGTTTTTTAGAGTTATTAAACAGTTGTTGAGAGACTGGAATATTTAAATAGGACTGGTGATGGTTTGGAATGAATGGAAGTGCAGGAGAGTGGTAGCTTATGATGCGGTGTGTGTGGTAGGAGGTAGCATGATGAGCTATGAAGAGAAGACAAAGTAGGGGAATCATTGTTAGAATCAATTTTACTAGGACCATGGTGGTGTTAGGTAGAAATAGGAATAGAAGTGCTTAGGTATGGGAGCTGGTGGAGAGATTTGGAAATAATATAAGTTTTGTATGGAAGTAATGGGAGAAATGTAATTTGTAGGGATGATAATAGAATAAAAAGGAGTGTTGAGATAGGATGACAGAAGTTATATGAGGAGGAGGCAGTAAATAGTGGACTGTGGGTGGCTAAGGGCAGAGGGGTGGGTGATAGGGAAATAATTAAGTGTTATGGTTTGGATAGATATAAATGCAAGGAGAGTGGGGGTGGGTGGGAATGGGGGTAGGGAAGAGGAGCGGAGTGAGCCCAAGTGGAGCAAGTGCGAACAGGGTGGGCAGGACAACGCTCAATGTTGCTTACAAAAAAACAGTCAGTGAGCATACATACAGACTGTAAGCACTTGCTTTTATTATAGTTCCTTTAGTTTTGGATATTTATATTCTCTATGAGAAACAGTAGGTACTGCTAAACCTTGGAGTCCCAATTGTTTAGTTATTGGAGGGAGTTTATCTAGGCAGTGTGTTTTGGGAGGGGGGAATCTGGATCTGGAACAAAAAGCTGGAGAATGAAAGAAGCAAATGCTATGCTATTGCAAAATGATAGCAGACTGTAAAACTTAGCAGATAGCCTAAGGGAAGGTAAAAAGAGAACAGCAGGGGAGGGAAACAATGGAAATGGACCCAGGAATGTGCTACAGCTGACTGTGAGAAAAAAACTAATAATGTTTTGCTAGACCGAGCTCAACATACATGTAGTACTTTGTAAGGCTTTTCCATGGGAAATCTGCAGTAACAGATCACCAAGTCTTCGATTTTTGGCCAAAGGCAGTTATCTTGCAGCAGAAATAGGCTTTTCACAAGTGTAACTCTGTAAGACTTTTCAGTGGGAAATTTGCAGTAGTGGATTGATGGGTCTTGGGTTTTGGCCAGAAGCAGTTATCTTGCAGCAGAAATGGGCTTATCACCTAGAATAAAAAAGGAGAACAACTAGTTAAGACTTGTAATGGTAAGGAGAGGTAAAACAGTTCTATCAGGTATACAATGAGGGAGTTAGTAAAGGATATGGGTAACTAAATTGACAATGTTGTAAGCGTAGAGGTGTAAGGATGTGTAAGTGTGTTAAGCACAGAGTTAGAAAAGAGTATAGTAACAAGATAGTGGTAAGAGAGAATAGGAGAAAGATAAAGTGTTAAAGTAGAAAGAAAGATAAGTGCAAGGATATAAGGGCATACACGAGAATGTGGAGGAAAGGAGCACTAAGATAAAGAGGAATGGAGCAAACAGAAAGAAAAGAGAGTGCATAAGAGGTTGCACTGATATAGTCAGTCAAATGTAGGAGGCAAGAGCAGTTGAAAGGGTGGAAAAGAATACAGAGGAAGATTATAGCAGAGAAAGATTTCACAGCACGCATTAAGTTATATAGTACAAAGATAACAGAACTTTAACACTTGGTCTAGTGTGCAGATTAAGCAATATTACAGAAAAAAAGTGTATAATAATTGCTAAAACATGCAAGCTTATTAGCCAAAAATGGCTTAAATACCAGTAGATTGACACAGTAAAATGTCCTGTCAGTAAAAATATGCACAAAATATATGTGGCAGATATCAAGCAAGACAGAGCCAGAGGTTGCTTAAGCTAAAACACCATTAAAAATGTTCTGAGCTTCCTTCTAGTTTCAAATGCAGTAGTCGCACAACATACTACACAGGTTCAGTAACATACAAGTCCCTTAGAGAAGGATACACTCCAACAGTGAGATCTTTATTGCATTACAATGTTAAGGTAGATTGTTTTACATAGAGCAAGTTCGCAACCTATTATTGTAACTACTTTGGTAAAGTCATCCCAATGTGTGGCTAAATATCACCATGTATAGAATACAATGAATAAGTGATAGAGGCAGGATGCAATGATCCATGACATACACTGTACAATGACAATTTTACTAGATATGAGTTGCTGAGTTTAGTATCTGATCACATCTAACACTCAGTCAGTAAATGCACACTACCGAAGGTCCCAGGGGTAAGAATCTAATGTGAAGAAGTGTGTGGGAAAGATGGTGCTGAATGTCAAAACACTGATTTTGAATGTTGCAAAGGATCCTTGGAAGTAGGGGCAGGTAGGGGTAATAGGCAATAAGGTTTAGATTGTAGGTAGGACATGTTTAAAAAAGTAGAAAAACGAAGCTCACAGGACAATGTTCTAGGCTGCTTACAAAAAACAATACAGACTTGCTTATATCATTAGTGTCTTACCACTGGGGAGACATGGTGATCTCAGGTACATTAGATGTACAACTGTGTTGCCAGGCCTGTGTGCCCAGGTCTATCACCCCCTGAGTATGTACATCAGATGTTGCTACTGATGTGCTACTTACCAGGAACCTAGGTGTTACTGATGGAAATGATACTACCTCTTGACATACTAATGGCTGTAAACTCTGACCCAGGACTGAGCCCTGTTGAACACTGCTGCTTACAGATCAGCTACTGGAGGTGGATTCCCCTGTTTTGAGTATGTGTTCCATAATGTGAGGCACTTAGTGACCCCTATAATGATATTACCATTGATGGGATGCCTAAGTGGGTACTTTTGTCAAGGATGACTGAGTGGAGGATATAGTCACATGACTTGGCTAAGTCCAGGGGGTTGTATGCCATGATGTCCCCTTACACAGGTCCTTGGTGACTGCCTCAAATATGTCCACTGAGTTTAACAGCCATGATCCCCCTGTCAGAAATGTGTACAGTCAACTCTTTTTAGATTACATATATATTTGCTGATCAGCCCTGTAATGATTTACCCCACAGGCTTACAAATATGACTACTAAGGTTAATAGGTCTATAGTTCTGGTGGTCAGTGAATGCACCACCTCTGTGCAAGGGGATAGCAGTTGCCATTGTCCAGTCAGCTGGGATGCAGCCAGTGATTACAGTATGGTTGCAAGGAGTTCCCAATTGTGTTATTAATCATTGCTGGATCTCATGTAGGATGCAGCCTTGGAGGTTAGCATGTCCAATAGATGCTATGTATTCCACATAGAGTGATCAGTTATGACCTGTTCTGTAGATATAGAAGGTATGGGACGTGTTTTAAGAATATCATGTGGCACATCTGGTGGGGACAGAGGAGTGAAGTTGATGCAGAACTTGTCAGAGAACAGGTTAGAAATTACTACAGACTCATTATATGTGGTAACATTAAGCACCAGTTCACCAACAATCTCAGCTTTTCCTCTGAGGTTATACATGTAACTGCACTGTGCATTGTGTTTCTGCTTTGTGGGGGAGGATAATTTTGTCACATACTGTTTCTGCATAATGTCACAACAACACTATATGCTTGGTTTAATTAAGGAGGGTGTGCCTCCATTTTAGGAGGACACCCTCACCCCAACTTTCACACAGCAATGTCCATCTCTTATTGTACAGCCTGCTAATGGCAAATGTCAACCAGGCAGGTTTGCTGTGCCATGAGGGGCTCATTTTCCTCCTGTCAGGTGCAGCCGAATCTATACAGTTGTACTGCTGCTTACATAAAGCATGGGTGTACAGCTCTGTATGCTTGCCTGTCACATCTGAGGGAGAGATGTAGTCAAGTTATATAAACCATCCCATAGGAGGTAATAAATTGCTTTGTTGAAGTATATTTCTGTATTTTCTGCAAGGGGGCATTAGGTCTGATACCCAGTTTTAAAGAGACTGATCTGTGGTCAGATCTCACCAGAGAGAACCTCACAGTGGAGGGCTGCAGTGGTCACCTATACTGGTAAACACATGATGCACTACGTTGGTGCCCATTGTGGGAATGTCACACCACTGGTCCAGGGCATTGTAGTTATGCATGTGAACTAACCTTTGGGCAAGTGAGCTTCAGCATGACTAACCAACACAGTTGGTGGTTACTTAATGTCACCCCAAACCATGGTGTACTGATATATATTGATAGACACAAGTACATTCAAATAAGCACACTGGGTGTCTGGATTCATGGAGCTGCTCCTATAGCTGGTAGTGGCTTGATTACTCTTCCAGCAGTGAATAGCACCTGCAGTGTCTCCAAGAAATCACAGTGTTTCACCAAATCTGGATGTGTATCTATCCTTAATGAATATGTATGCACCATCTGCATTACCTTGCACACTGTCCGTTTGAGGACTGAACATGTGGAAGGACATGCAGTCTGGTATGGCTGTGGTGCTGTTCATAGTCTTGAACCAGGTGCCTTTGACTGCACAAATATCTGCATATTCCAAGGTGGGGACACCTTCCACAGAGTGAAATTTAGTGTTGCCACTGACAACGTGTAGCAGCATAATCATGATGTTGTATGAAGATGGTGTTCTCACTGGAAGGTTTTCCCTCCAGACAGTGTCTATAAAATGCACTGTGGGAGTGTCAGCAGCCTTTGTCAGTACTCAACATCCCAGCGCTTAGACATGAAGACCATCTCTGGCAAAGCATTGACATCTGTTGAGCAAGTCACCCCAGGTGGACATGTAGAGAATCCCCTTACAATGACACCACAACACCACATGCTAAGGCAATTATTGATATCCATCATTTTCTGTGTGTATTGAGCCATTATCCTAGGTTAGGGTCAAATGCATCTGAAAGCTATAGGCATACCTGCGAGAGACACAGAGTGTCTAAGCTCAGTTATGTGTGTCTGGTGACGTATGCCCCTAGTTGTACACACATGCAAGAACTATGATGCCGTCAATATGTCACCTGATATTCCTTGAGTTGCAGCAATGTGTGATATGGTGTATCATGTCACCTTACACACAGCTAACTCTGACCTTTCCCATATGGATCCTAGTGGCATGGACATCAATGTGTCTCACAATGTAATCAGCTATGAATAACAGGTTTGATTTTGTGGTTTTCCTCAGGTGTTTGACCAGTGAGACACTGGTGCATGAACTATTATGTGTACTGTGCTGTCCAGAGGTATGATTATGTGTACTTAGCTTACATATGGTTTTCTGAGGTGACTGCTGTTTGGGAAAGTGTCTGGTAAGGAGCTCCAAACATGCATGTGTATGTGATGTAGGTGTGGGTGGAACAGGAGGTGATCTGTGTATGTTGGCAAAATACTCATTGCCATATGTACTGACTGTTGTTTGAGGCAGCATGGAATCAATGTTTGCATACAGTCACATCTGTCACATGTTGTGCTTGTGTGTTATAGGAGTAGAGGGGTGGGGAGACTTGCCGCATCTCATCAGCAGTCATTGATAGTGTCATTAACAATACCGTCATGCTTGTGTGTATGTCACAGCATGCCAATGTTAGGTAGAATCATGACAGATGGTGAAATCTAACATGTCACATCTATGTAGGTCCCCTAAGCTAACACAGCACCTGACAGTGTGCCATACAATGCTTCGCCAGCCATGTGGCCCTTGAATTGACCATGATGCTGTTATTAGGCTTAGTAGCAATACTACACCTACAAATGTGACACTGTGCACATCCAGCAAAGTTAGGACCATGCTGCCACACCCTTAGGGTTGACAGCCTGAAAGACAGCAATTGTAAGCACTCCTTGCAGTGATGATGTGGATATCTGGGCATGCACAGAGAACTTATTCAACTTTGCTGACAATACGTTGGCCTTGCAAGAGTACAATGCCTGTCAAGCAACCACACAGAAAACTGGTTGCTGTGTGACATGATGTGAGAACACAGATGTGTGCTTTGGGAACATAACTGTACAGTATGACATACCTAGGACATGTGGAAGGTGGACACACTTTGGTCAAAGGTGGCCAGTCCTCTGCAGTAGACCTCAGAGCCATGTCATGCAGATATCCACCATTAAGCTGTTGAAGAGCAGCATGCATGAATTGCTCTGACATTGTCGCCTAACATGGATCACCACCAATGTGCTGCTAGTTTCAGCAAGGTTGGACATCTAGGTCACCAGACATTGCACATTATATTGTGATGCTGCAGCTGTGCTCCTAATACTATCTGTTCAGTTCCCTAGTGACTTACCAGCAACCTTGGAAAAGAAGGCATAATTATATGCAAAAGCCAACTGATTGCTCATGTTGCTAATCAAGGCATCTACCTGGAGAAGGGTATGTGAAACCTACAGAGCCTTTCATGATGTGGGACAACTATGTGGATCAACAAACTGGCTGTGACCTGCTTCTCACCATGAGCTTCTTAGTAACATTTTGCATATGATGACAGAAAACAAATTGGAGCGTGGTACCCCAGGAGAGAGTGGTTGTGGTGAGACCAACATTACTTGTAGCCAGGCACCAGCAATTCAGGGGACTCCCCTGCTTTCCGCATTATTCACAAGGTAATTGTGTCCATTCAGTACATGCTGCTTGAGTAGTGTCCAACTGCAGAATACCTGTGTAAAACCGCCTGCCTTACCTTCACAGAGTATACATATCACCCTTATCTCCATTGTTTGCTGTGTCTTGACCAGACACCTTGGATGACTGTTTTTTGGAACATGAATGAAGTAACTGCAATACTTAGTTGCACAGAGGACAACTAGTATGCAGTGCTAAGCAGTGTCCCTAGATATTTCAGTTGTCTGATAATGTAAAGGAGTTAGCACGGAAATGATCAGTAAAAATGTTGTACACCTACTATGGACCAAACACAATTTGTTTTGCTCAAGGGCATATCATGCTTACCTGCCTAACTGGTATAAATCATTGAGTGTTAAACTATGAAATGGATGAGGGGAATATGACTCACTCCACCTACCATGGCCTGAGAACATGTTTGACAATATTAGACCATCAGGCCTTGCTGAAAGCTGTGTATGTTATTTATTAGGTAGTATGTCAGCTGGTGGATAGCCAAGTGTCTAATAACCATAATCTGGAAAGATAGCATTGGGTAGTCAAATACTACAATGACCCCAGTTACTAGTGGACTTCCCTCAGACATCATTAATGAGTACCCCTTCTAGCCATTCCCTTCTGTGCAGTCATGGCCACTGTCAGTAACCTCTGACTGACTACATTAGCAGGTGATTGCAAATTAGAAGCTGCCATTGAATCCCACACAGAACCAAAAGTTATCCAGGATGGCCTGAGACATACATTCAGTTGTTGTCAGAGCTACTGACAAACAGTAAATGCCAAGGACTGCTAAATACTATCATTTTGGAAGTCATCCACCCCTGGAAACTATAGTAATGTCCACACATCGCACACAACTGAGCCATTATTCAGGGACTTATGAACACTGACAGTAATGTAGCCTTTGACTTTCACTGGTCAGTAAGATGTGGGGATCCATTCAATTTTGTACAAACTATACAGAAAGGTATGGCATGTTAATTCCAGACTGTCATTGTTATACTGTATTTGGCACTCGTCACACCTATCATTTAGTGCAATGCCACCTTTGCCATGTCACCACACAGGCATGTTTTACTAATGTAGCAGCCACACAGGTTCCATGTAAACCAATACATACTGTACATAACATGTCTTATGCAGACCATGCCAAGACAGTACATGTGTAATCTGTCTCCTACATGCTTTTGAGGGGATGTGTATGGCTGCCATACAGGGAGGTGTCAGATCCCACTGTGTACCTTCAGTTTATCCAAGACAGGACTAACACATGTCCTGTTCTACACACCTACACCTTCACTGTGATGTAAATAGTATATGCTGTAGAGACACTACTCCTTATATGTAACATGCCGGCCATACATGTGAAGCACACCTCTGCTGTAATAGACATCATGCACAAGTTACACAATGGGATGCAGAACAAGACAACCAGAAATTGTGTAGGACAAATTTCTGTAATGAACACAGGAAATTTGTAGATGGGTCATCTCCATCACCACAGCTGGTAGATGTATTAGTGCCTGAAACCCTGGTGACACTTATCAAGGGTATCAGACCTTTTCAGAGATTAGGGCTGCATGAGTAGCCTGAATGGTAAAAACAAGCGACACCAAACCAAGTTCAAAGTCACAAGGAAGGAAGAAGTCTTTAGAGCTGAGTGCAACTTTGAAAAGCTTTATTGAAGTAAAACATTAAGCACTTTCATCCCCAAAATGTCAGGACTTCTTCAGAACAAAGTACAAACAAATTACACCGTATATATATACCTCATGGGTGGATCTAATTTACAATTTGATCAATCATGCCATTGTCCTTGTTAGCCTGTTTTACACATATGAACATATGGAGCCATGCATCTATAGTGTTATACCTTTCTGAAGACAAATTTCTTCTGTGCTGACATTCCATCCTGTGCTGTGACGTTTATGGGTTTATTCCCACTATGTAGCCATAGGTGTCCTCTATAGACTCCTGAAATTGAACCATAAACAGGTCCATGCCACATTTTGTTGTGTAAGTATACAGCTATTACAACATCATACAACGTAAGGTACATAAAATAATGTGGCTTACTCTTTACAAATATCAGCATTCAGTATCAGTCAGTGACCAGTACAAGTGCCTTGGCAAAGGCAACAATAGGTTGCACAATTGCATATTAATTTATATAGTTATCCTGTGCATAAGACACATAGCTTCATTTCCATGCATCAATGATGAGGAAGACAGGGATGTGGCACAGGTATCATCACTTGCACAGAGTGTTGTGTGGGGGTGCAGGAGGCCTAGGCTGACCCAATAGGTTGAAAGCATGCATGTAAGTCAGGAAGGGAAGCAGACAAGATGGACCATGGAAATGTGCTGTGTGTGTCTCTAGGTAACCTGATTCTGACAATGGTGTGTGAGTGTGTGCATGAACACAGTCAAGCTCAGTGCTAGCCCTACATGTGTGTATGTTGGACAGCTTTGAACCATACATGGAAGAGCTGACAGTTCACCATCTCTGCCCTGGAACACAGGAACTGGCTCTGGCAGGAGTTGCACTGACACCTCCATGCCCAGTGTTATAAGCGGTGTTAGTACCTGACGGTGACTGCTGTCTGTTGAGACCATGTCCTCCACAGTGCTCAGTACCATGAGCCCATGGCTTTCCACATCTTGGTGTGGACAGCACACTCCCCTCTGTAGTGCTGGATGCACTGCCATTATTGGAGTGTGACTGTGCATGGCCATGTGGGCTCTTAGCAGATGGAGTTGCTAAGCTATGTCCATGAGTCTGGTGCTTGACTCCAACCAGACATTCCATCACAGACAATGTGTGTTCCAAGACAGATATTTTGTGTTCTGTCTCAGCCAATATCTCTCCACTGAATCAGCGAACTGATCCAGAGTATCAGCAATGCGGTGGAGACAGTCACAGATGACAGAATGTACTGCATCCATAACCCTGAGCATTCATCTGGTGTTCCATTCAGAATGTGCTTGTGCATCCATGATGGCCTGAAATATATACCGAGTGACCCATGATGACACACCTGCAACAGGTGGTGGAAGGAGAGCAGGCATCCTACGAGCTCTCCTATTAATCCACCTGTGTTGAACCTTGCCAGCTCTTTGGCTATGGCCAGTGTTGACATTCACTGTAGCCATAGTTGCCACACTTTCATGCTCAATGCCCCCACTCTCTGAATGTCCAATATCTGTGGATTCTGGGGACTGGCTATGTGTAGGCATACTGACTGTGTGCAGTGACAATGAGGGGAGAAGAGGGATGTCAACTTCTGGGAGAAATTTGGCCCCTGAAACTCCCACCTGTGCCTCACTTTGGCCATCATCATCATCAGAGTCTGAAGAGACACTGATATCAGGTTGTGTAAGGGACAGTGATCAACCCCCCCCCCCCCGGGTCACTTGTGATAAAAAAGGGAAAAGCAGTACATTAATACCTGTGCTATTATGATCTGCAGTACTATGTTGCAATATATGTAAAGCTGTATACACTGTTGTCACTATTACAGACCTGTTCAATCCCCAAACTCATATAGTAGGACATGAGGACATTAATTTTCCCACAAACATCTGTAGTTACTTGTAAATAAAAACTCTTTAAATAGCAATCTCATCAGCAACAATGAGGTACACTGCTGACATTTGTGAAGACTCTGCACAGTTGACACTTATGGCAATCTGTAATGTCCTGACAATATTGTGTCGCTCAGTGTGGTCACACCTGCAAAGCACAGGTATGACTCTAAAGTGTGTACAGTCAGAAAATTTCTGAGCAGTTGGCAATCATGCTTACAGCACAGCAATCCAGCCAGCAGGCCTGGGATGACACTTTAGGGAATACATTGCAATAAATCTACATCTGTAACAAAACAGTGTTGTACTTACAAGGAGCAGAACCATAGCTTGTCTGAATCCTGAGGGACATGCAAAAAATTGCAGAAGAAGTAATGTAAACACCAATGCATGTTGCACTATAACAGGATAGTATGTCCTTATATCTCACATTTACAGTAGCTATTTTAATTGTTATGTTGGTCAAAATCCAAACATGAGATTCAAACTGCAGTTAAATCCCCCCAAAATCAAACACCTGATACCCACATAAAAGTATGTACACCCTGACACACTGAATTCTACAGTATTTCAATGTTGATCAAAATAAGATTACCTGGACACGCCTCTGGGTTGGAAACTGTATGGTGTGATGGATGCTGGGAGCTGTTGTGTGTTCCTAGGTTCACCAGGAATTCTGCAGTGGCTGAGAGTATTTGTTCCATTGCAGGCCCTCCACAGGTGACACCACCTTCCCTGGTCACATCTGCTGCTCTTCTGTGTGCAGCATTTATCATATCTGTCACATGGTATCGAACCTGCTTATATGTCCTACTCTTGTGACCTATGACGTTAACATCATGGACAAGATCAGCCCACAAAGCTCCCCGCTGTTCCCTGTTTTTCTTCCCCCTGGACAGTAGTTCATGGTATTAATGGAGGCCTTCCAGGATTATATCATTCTTGGCATTCATAAAAGGGGTACAGCGTCTTGCATACATGTTTCCTGAATGACAACAAAATGAGAACACATGTCAGGATCACATACATGAGAGTACACTATGTAGAGATACAGCAAGAACAGAATGGCTGGCAGTATCGACTGCTTGATCACACATGTCATATTCCACAGTGTGCAAACATACTAAGGGTGTGGCTACAACCAAGATACTAGCAATAGTCAGCTATTGAAGTTTGTGCCATGACAGATACTCCTGTATGATCACACACCCAACACAGGAGTCCATTGTAGTGTGGCACCTAGGGGTAACCACCCTGATAATGTATCAAAACAACAGTGCCAAATAAATAGCAGTGTGCTATTACAACCACTATAAAAGGGACATTACCATGAGACCAGTGTGCCACATTTTTAAAAAGCATTCCATCCTTGATGTACTGTGCAACCTCTGTAGGTGTAACAAATCTGGAGAGCAAGGGCATGCCATTATCACAGTTCTAAGAAAGGCTTAATAGTGTAATCCCTATTCCCCCTTAGTATATTCACACATATGCATCATTTTATAAACAAAAAGGTTACATATCTGATGGAGTGCAATACTCCTCTGTTGATATGTGCAGCTATATAAACTTTTTGGCAATGCGTTTACTGTGTGAAGAAAGTCTCCTACAGAATGATTCCCCAAGCCAGCTGTTTGCCTTGTTTAACATGGTTCTCATTGCCAGGTGATTGGCTTTTAACCAATCAGTTTATCTGAAATGCTAATTGCAACCAACACAGCTGGTTTGCAGTATAATCAGCCAATGATATGTAAACACTGAACAAGATATAAGGCCGTCATGTAGATTAGAAGCCTTTTTTGATATGTTATGCTGAACATTATTGGGGTTCAAGATGCTATGTCATTGCAGAGAGTATCCCCGGGATTCATAAAGCTTGCGCCAGGTGCAAGCGTAGCACTGGCGTTCCAACACCAAATATGGCTGCTGAGCGATCCAGGTACAAGCTGTTCCCATGTGCACTACCTGCGTACACTATGCCCTCACAGCTGCCGGGCCCTGTATGCTAATTACCCCATGTGCAGCAGTGTAGCATGCAAATGAAGTTATGTAGCAATCCAGGAAGTGGTGCAGGCCTAGTGTAAGCATGCAGAAATGTAAACCGAAGAAAACGGTTTATATTTTTGCAAACATAAAATCACAGCCATGACAGCCGACCAAACACATGTATTACATTGTTAATATATGCCAATGGCTAAATATATAGCCATTGGCATAAAAAAAAATGTACAAAATATAAAATTAACATTTAATATATATAGTCGCACTATCGTGACATGGAAGCGCAGGGCAGTGGCGCGCAAAGGGGATCGCGAGGAAAAATATAAAAATATAAAATAAAACTGCCATGTAACACATATCATGATTTCCCCATACTAGCCAGTGGCAGGCATGCTACACTATACTATGGCACAAGGGTTGCTAAGGGGCTGTGACAGTGTTATGCACTGTAGCTAGGAATTAGTAGGCAATGCCATGCAAATGAGAGGAGTAATAGTGAATCACAGATTCCCCCTGGTGTAAGGATGCACCTCACAGCGTAGCGTTATAACACCAAGGTGTGCACTTGGGATAAAGATGACATCAAGAGAGGGGTGCGTCACCACTGATGTAAGCACATTGGGGCATTGCTAAACTGGTTTGCCCTTAGCTAGGCAAAGCTGCAGGATAGGGGTGTGTTGAACTGGCCATAGCTTTGCTTAGCTGAGAGTACACAAGGTAACCGAGTATGCATGTGAACGGAGATGAAAATGCGCGTAAACCCGGTAAATGGGTATGCTCGACATGCACTGCAGCTGAAACAGGAAGGATATAGGAAAGAAATAAGGAAATGCTGCAGCAGGGAAATTGGAGTACAAATGATTAATTAACACCTAGAAGCCTACAGTGGATCATTGACAACAGATAACAAGGCTGCAAGCAGCTACCTGCAGAACAGGAAAGGGGAGGGGCTGTACTGCAAAGAAAACAGTAAAGTGTCAAAGCAGAACAAAGATGATTTGCAGTATATCAGCTACAGGACACATATTTCCAAGAGTGGGTAGGGAAAGTACAAAATAAGAAAGACGGCAGGTGGATGCATGACTGATAATGGGAGGGGATCCAGGTTTAAAAGTGAATTAAAGGGCAACAGATTAATCAAGGCAGGCAAGCATAACTCAACAGTAAAGGCCCCACACTTGCAGTACTCATTGTAAAACCCATAATTAAGATACTCTGCAGCTGGAATAGTTCATACACAACCATAAGACACGAAAATATCACAAAAACGCCAACTTTAATACATGAAGCTTTCGGGTGTTCTACCCTTCATCAGCATATACAAACATATTTTTTTACTACATTTATATAGAGGTCTAATTGAAGTCACATGTTCATACCAGCCACTAAAAACACATAAAAAATTGCATTCTATTTAAAACATATTAGACACTATATTTTACAGTTAAAACTCATCAAAGTCCACACAGACCTTAAAACTAATATAAAAGAAAAGGAAGTACAAGTGATGCGATACTTGAAGAGAAATAGTATGCACCCAATACATATCTATAGGGGCATAGTAAAATCTCAATTAATAAGAGTAAGTAGATTAACAACAGAGAATGATTTATACATAAAAGAAATACAAGAAATGAAACATGAGTTTATGAAAGGAGGATATTCGGATGTTATGTTAGAGAAATGTATAGATGAAATAAATAAGGGTAGAATACATGAATATGGACCAATATTTAAATCTACAACTGATGAGAGATCAACTCAATTAGAAGTATATAATAGAATAAGAAATGATAAGGTAAGATATGTAACAACATATAATGGATATAGCCATGAGATTTGTAAAATTATAGAAAAGAACTGGCCGATATTAATGGCCATGCCTGAAATACAACAAATTGTAGGTTCTAGACCCAGTTTTGCTTATAGAAATCAGCAATCACTAAAAAACATTCTATGTTATAAGGACTTTTCTAAACATTCTTATGAATTACAAGTCAGATTAGGAACATATAAATGTCACAATTGCAGCTGTTGTGAAGATATAATACAATTAAATGAACCCTTTAAACACCCAATAAGTAATGTCAGATATAATTTTAAATGTAGGGCTACTTGTAATACATGTCAACTGGTATATCTTGCCACTTGTGATAGTTGTGAAAAATTCTATGTAGGCAAGACAACCAGAAGACTAAAAGATCGTATGATTGAACATAGATCAGAAATTAATAGAAAAATACAAACTAATGCCCTATACAGACATATTATGGATAATACAACACATAGATTTAAGTTCAGATGTATTGACATAGTAAATTTGGGCTTAAGGGGTGGTGACATAAATAATGCTTTGGAAATTAGGGAGCTACAATGGATAATAAGATTGCAAGCTGATGTAGCTCCAGGCCTTAATAACGCCACTAGCATAAAACCTGTGCTAGTGAAGCGACAGTATGACAACTTATGAATAGTAAATATACTTAGAATTTCTGTATATATCTTTTTATATTAGTTTTAAGGTCTATGTGCACTTTGATGAGTTTTAATTGTAAAATATAGTGCTTAATATGTTTTAAATAGAACGTAATTTTTTATGTGTTTTTAGTGGCTGGTATAAACATGTGACTTCAATTAAACCTCTATATTAATGCAGTAAAAAATATGTTTGTATATGCTGATGAAGGGTAGAACACCCGAAAGCTTCATGTATTAAAGTTGGCGTTTTTGTGATATTTTCGTGTCTTATGGTTGTGTAAAACTACTGAACTTTGACTTATAGTTCATACACACCCAATTACATCAGCAGTATCTATAGCACAATAGTATAAAGTGTGAAAGCACCTCACACACATTTGTGTATTCCCATACACTCTGCACCAATGGTGTATACAGACGGGGAACTTTTAGTATGTACATGTTAGGGGCTGCCATAGCTTTGATCCACCAGCATGTGTTGGAGACTGAAGGTGATGTGGAGGATGATGCACATGACCACCTCAGGTACCAGAGGAGGAGGAGGAGAGTGTTCAGACCCAGGGTAACCTACCAGGGGCTACATGATCCGGAGATAGTAGAGCATTACAGGGTGGAGAGGGACATCCTAGAGAAACTTGTGGAGCTGTGCCGGCCACACCTCAGAGCCAGAACAAACAGAGGGGAACCCATCCCAGTGGATACGAAGGTATGTGTAAGCCTGAGAATACTAGCTACAGGTACCTTTCAAAGACCAACTGAGGATATCATGGGTATCTCATAGGCATCAGCATCCAGGGTACTACACCAGTCAGTTCCTGGATGCCATGTTAACACATGCCAATGAGCACATATACTTCCCCAAATGCAGGAGGAGTTGGCCAGCAATATGCGACTCTTCCACCATGTGGCAGAATACCCGGAGGTACTGGGTGCAATAGACTGCACGCACATACACATCAAGTCACCACCCGGTGAGCAGGGTAGGTGCCACATAAACCGCAAGGGATACCCCTCCATCAACTGCTAGGTCATGTGCAATGCCCAGGGCATTATCATGGATGTGTATGCTGGCAGCCCTGGAAGCTATCACAACTCCCACATCTGGCATGCCTCACAGCTGTATCAGGAATTTGCTAGGGGGGACATCCCAAATGGCCACCTGGTGGCGGATGATGGCTATGCACTGGAACCGTGGGTGATGACTCCCATCAGAAATGCACACAAACCCATGCATGAATGCCATAATGAGACAAACGCTCAAACCAGAATCATCATAGAGCATGTGTTTGGGATGCTGAAATCATGGTTCTGTTGCTTGGACATATCTGGTGGAGCATTGCAGTACTCTCCAGGCACATGTGCCCACATCTTCATAGTATACACCATGCTACACAATATGATCCTGCGGAAACAGCTGCAGCCTGGACAAAATGGTGAAGGCCCTCACAGCCCACCACCAGTGGCAAGGGCCCCACAAGAACAGAGGTACTCAGACCACAAACACCCTGAGCCAGCCCCAGTAGGCAGACAGAGGCATGCCCAGTATGCCCATGCTTTGGCAAGGAGGGAACGTAGAGCACACACACTGACAGTGTAGGCACCTAGGGACTGACACCCATCTCCACCTGCACACACAGTAAAAATGGATGGCACGCACACAAGACCACCTATAAACTGTCATGTATAGGCAGACTACTGTGTGCATCCAACACAGGCAGCCCTCAACCATTGCACACACAACTGCCATTGGCACAAGCTAAGTCAACACCTGAACAGTAAATTAAGCTATCAGCATGTGCTGATACCTTATGTATAGGTTCATAGGTAGATACCTGGCCAACTGCCAGAGGCCATTTATAAGCCTAGCCAAAATGTATCAGCTTTTTCCACCCCATTGATTCATTAACTGTCCCTCTGTGGAGCAGAGCCAATGGCGGGATCCCTGGGGTGTAGCTACTGTTTTCCATCCACTCTTTAAGGTTTCTCTTGAAGAGTGTTAGTGAGGGGCTCTGTATAATGTAGTTAGGGATGTTGTTCTAAAGTATGGGGAGTGTCTGTGACAGGAATTCATCCCTCCAGCATCTTCCAGTTATTGTTGTGGCAAGGTTCACCTCACTACAGTGTGTGGCTGACTGTGACATGATTTCCTATAGGGGGAGCATATCCATTAAGCCTGAGTTTGACATGGCTGTGTTGGCCAGCAGAGATTATCTCTGGGTGAACTAGATGCCACTGAGTAAAGCAGGAGTTTATTCAGTCTGGCTGCATAGGGCATATGTTTGAGGCCAGCAATCCCCTTGGCGAGGTACATTTGTGGACCTTCCAGCTGTTGGAAGTGCCTTCTGAGGTACATCCCAAATGGGTTATTATACCCTATGATGGGACTGATGAGTGATGAGTAAAGGGGAACTATAACCCCAGTATGTCTATATGGGAACCCTTTAGTAATCAGATGGCCTACATAGAAGGATGTCCTAACTACTTTGAAGATACGATTGTCAAAGAAGAGATCACTATCTACCTTAGTCCCCAGATACCTCATTACCTAGTCTGTATTAAAGTGGCTGACACTTATGTGTTAATATGTCGGTGCTTAATATTCCACAATGGAATGACCATGCAGTTAGTGGCACTTAGCTGGAGGCCATGACTTTGACACCCTGTGTCGGTCTCTGTGAGGCCCCTTGAGGGATGTTTTTGTCAACTGGACTATCAATCATGGCTTCCAGTTCACAGTCATTGCCAAACATGGTCTTCCGTAGTCCACCTGTGTTTGCCTGTATATGCCAAACAGTAGAGCTCCCAGGATGGAGTCCTGTGTGACACCAGTCATGACTGGTCAAGAGTTGGACCTGGAGACCACTTGTCATACCATGTGGGTTCTGTGTGTAAGCCTGTTGGCAACCCAACCTGTGAAGTATGGGTGTATGTACAGGCTTGTGTGTTTATCAATAATACCTGAGTGGGGCATGGTGTCAAAAGCCTTGGCAAGGTCCAGGTAGTATGTGTGAACCAACTCTCCCCTCATCTAATGCCTTGGTGACTGTATGTAAGATGTCAAACAGGTTCAGTAGGCATGAACTGCACTCAACCAAGCTGACCTGGGTTGGATCACGTGTTTGGAGGTTACCAATGTCTTTGTTAATGATTGCCATGAGGATGCACTCCATACCATTGCAGACCAGGCTAGTCAAGCTTAGGGGATGGTAGTTACCATGGTCAGTTGTGATTCCACCTTGGTGGAGTAGAATAACTGTTGCCACGTGACATTGTATGGGCATGTAGCCTGTGGAGAGGCTGAGGTTGAAAAGCTTAATTAGGTGGAGGGTCAGGTTGTCTTGTACTGTTTGCAAGATGCAGTCTGGGACAACATCTGCCTCCATTGATACTGTGTTCTGCTGTTAGAGAGGGCCATTTCCACCTGTGTGTCTCTGATGTGTGGGATACTGTACCTTTTGGGTAGTGTTGTGGGCTCTTTAGTGGGTGAAGTATGCACTGAAAATATCTGCAAGGATGTTGGTGATATCAGTAGTGTCAGCATATTTTGTGCTATATTTCACCGGCACAGTGCAAATTTGTGTGTCACTACCTAGATCCTAGACATTGCCAAAGAAGGTTTTGTGGTTATCTTTTGAATCCTTGCGTATTTTCCTGTTGATGTTAGCCTTAGATGATTTCATGAGGAACCTAAGTATCATACTAATAGTGGTCACGGATGTCTGCCCTTTGTGGGATTTACTGTTTGTCTGGAACACTGTCCTACTTCTGTAGTATAGCCTGTTTATTGCTGGGGTCCACCAGACTAGTTTCATTGTCTAGGAGGAGTGAGTCTTGGTTTACCAGTGATGGCACGATCCATATATCCATGTAGGTACTTATAGATTGCATTTGTAAATCTGTCTGTATCTTGAGCAGTGTTTCCCCTTAGCATGGGAGCTATGAAACCCCCCCAATCCTGTCTCTAGTAGTATACATTTAGCTGTAGGAAAAGCATACACTGTGGTTTATGTGTGTGGGGGAGATGTTTGGGTGTGGAAACAGTGAATAGTTCATGGTCAAATCTACCCAGTGACCGGTTAACCTCTGCTGTGGTGCACCTGTTGCCCATGTTGGTGATGATCACTTCTAGTATGTTTCTACCCCTCATTAGGGAGGTTACCACCTGATACAGAGCATATGAGGTGATACATTCCAGGAAGCGCTGGGCCTGGAAGTGAGTACTTGAGTAAGTTTCCCAGTTAATGGTAAGGTAGTTGACATCGACCAATGACAGGGTGTGCAGTAGGACTGTCATGGTCTCCACTGTCTCCAGGTAGGAGTGGTGGTCCTGGGTCATGGAGGGTGATCTGTAGCAGGCCACAGTTTACACTGCAGTTGTGGCTGATGTTAGCTGCACATGGATGATCTCAGAGGTATCATGCTGCCCCACTAACCTGGAGGTGTAGGTATCCCTGATGAATATGGATACACCCCCTCTATGTCTGTGTCAGTCCATGTTATGTGGCCAAAATGTGTGGTACGGGTTGTAGTCTGGTAGTGCTGGTGTCCTCTCAGGAGCCTTAAGACAGGTCTCAGTTACTGCACAGATGTTGACATTGTCCATCCTGAGGAGTACTGTGAGTGCATGCATGTTGTGATCACAACCACTGGTGTTGAGTAGCATAACCCTCATTGATTCTGCTATTGTGCTGTTTACAAAGCTGGTATTCACCTTTGAGACTCTACTGAAAAAGGCACCATGGGGGTGCCAATAGCCTTGGCCAGTATTCCAAAGCCTAAGGCTGACACATAAGCTGATATGGTATTGTTGCATGCATGTTTCCCATCTGTGCTTGTTTCTCATCTCTCCTGTAGGTAACCTACTGGTAAGCAATAGAAAGCCTTAAAGTTAGACAAGTCTTCTAGCTTCCAAGATAGGCTTTTGGAGTGATTAAGTATCAGTGTTCTGTATGCTCTTGCTGTACTTAACTGCTTCCTGACTACATAGTGATTTCTCACTGTATTGTGTAATCTGAAAGTCTGTTTATTCACATATTATGGCTGTGATGGCCTGCACTTTAGAGGTTCACAGATAGCCTACTACCTATCTGCCCAAGGGCAATTAGAAGCATAGCTACAGTGTGTTGGCTTTCTCCGCACCATTGATGAAGTAAGTGAGCCTCTGTCAAGCATAGCCAATGAAGCAATTCCAGGCAGAGTTGCCAGAAGCTGTTGAAGACTAGGGTGGTGGAGGGTGATAGGGGCACTTAGTGATCTAAAGAGGGCATGTTGATGTGACAATTCAACAATATTCAATTTCCCCAACAGGTCTTGCAGCTATCAAACTGGAAGGGCTCCCCCACCCCCTGGCTGTATTGTTCTGGGACACATGATCCCAGGGGTGTATATTCTGTTACCCATTCACACAACAAGGTTTCCCTTGAAGTGTGTCAGTGAGAGGCTATGCCTAATGTAATTAGAAATGTAATTTATTGTCCCACATTACTTTGTTATATGTTGTTATTTCAAGAGTAAATGAGGCTCAGTGGGTTTGGGGGCCTCCACCCTTTCCTTAGCCTAGCTTACACATAGAAATCATCTAAATAGGAAATAGGTGGAAGCAACGTTAATGTCAATAGTATAATGGTTACAGCAACTGCATAGTATCTGTACATTCGAGGTCCCAATCCCAATAAAGTCAGGGATGTTTATCATGTTTAAAAGTATACCTTAACTACAGCTTGCATATATAGGTAGTAATCGTCTGTATAATAAAAATTCGAAACACCCATATAAACCCATGTGTGCTGGAGAGTAAAGTCAACAGAGAATGTAATGTTATGTAAGCACATAGTGAGATGTTACTTCACTGAAATGTATATATCCCAAGTAGTTAGTGGATGTGGCTGTGTTTGCGCACACAGGTTATACGCTACAAAGTTTGTTTAACTAAGTTTAACCGCTGCTATAATGTCACACAAGCACTTTTAAACATGCTTACAACTGCTTAAACGAGCCTTATTCTGGAGTAAAAAACATTTTTATTGCATCGCAGGTGTTGAACCCTGGACCATACACACTATAGTCATGGGACTTACCACTAAGCCATCTAAGGTGTACACATGTTTCACCGTCTTTAGACTACACCTTATACCATATGCATTCTACTGTAATGACCACAAATGTGACAGTCACTTTGTGGACATATGTACAGTATATTGTAATGTACTGTAGTTTGTGAACCAACACATACAAGTCTACATATGTATTACTGTTACAAATTAATATGAAATATATATATATATATATATATATATATATATATATATATATATATATATATATATATATATATATATATATATATATATATATATATATATATATATATATATATATATATATATATATATATATATGCATGTCTATATATATATATATATATATATATATATATATATATATATATATATATATATATGGGTCTCCTTCTAATGACCGAACGCCGATTCACGACAGTGAAATCACCGACGCCAGAAACCCGACAACGCAGTTGACCGACACCGAATCCCGACAGACGGAAGACCGACAAGGGAATGTGTAAGCGACCTGGTAAGTATGCGATAGTGAGGGATTTAGGAGTAGGGAGCGGACAGGTAAGTGTGCAATACTCAGGGATGTAGGGTTAGGTGTGTGATAGGTGAGTGTCTGCAGTGTCGGAGCTTGGGGTTCGGGGTGTAAGTGAGTTAGGGTTAGGGGTGCAGGTAGGGAGAGTGCAGTAGTGTCGGAGCTTGGGGTTGGTGTGTAAGTGAGTTAGGGTTAGGTGCAGGTAGGGAGAGTGTGCAGTGTCGGAGCTTGGGGTTGTGTGTAAGTGAGTTAGGTTAGGGTGCAGGTAGGGAGAGTGTGCGGTAGTGTCGGACCTTAGGGTTAGGGTTTGGGTTAGGGCTAGTGGATATGTGTTGTAGTGTACTGTGTTGTTTACGTAGTGTCGGTGTTATGGTGTTCGTGTTTCGCTGTCGGGTTTGTGTGTTGTCGGGTTTCTGGCGTCGGTGATTTCACTGTCGGCGAATCGGCGTTTCGGTCATTAGAAGTAGACCCATATATATATATATATATATATATGTATACAGTTACATCAATAGCCATATATATAAATATCTATGAACACAGTTCGTGACACAGAAGCAATCCAAAGGAATTGAAGTGTACACAAAACACATGCAGCTCTGGTATTATAACTATTACTATTAACCTAATTCACCATAGAAGGGATGGTTGTTGTGTATGTGAAGATTGGGGTGGGGGAGGAATGATGGGTAATGAAATCATGCATCAAGGAGAGCCTGGGTCAGATGTTCAATAAGTGAACTGGAAGGGTATACATGGAGTATGGGGACAATATAAAAAGGAAATATGCAAGAACCTTTCTCATTCATAATACACCCTATCATGTCACATTGCAACACCTAATTTCACAAAAATATGAACATTAACATGTATCAGCCATAGGTACACCAACTGACTGTCACATTTGTTTTCAGTAGTGAGAAATGCTTGTAGTAAAATGTATATTCTAAACACAATACCATTTGTACATATCTCAGATGCCTTCGTGGTAAAGTCAGTGACTGTGGTGTTCAGTGTCCTGGGTTCAAGACTTGCAAGGACTGTTAAGTTATTTTGAGGGCCAGAATAAGGGATATTGGATGCAGATGGATTAAAGCACTTTTAAGCAGTTGTAAGCGGGTTTGCACGGGTTTGCACAACGGTAAGCAGTGCTTAAACACGGTTAAATGGAGAAGTGCTTCACAGGTTTAACCTTTGCTTAATGTCATGCAGTCCATGGGCAAACCTGCTTACAACCGCTTAAATGTGCATTATTCACACTTTTCCTACCAGTGCCTCCTCTGAGAGGTAAAATAATAACACCTTCCAGGATTAGTTCCCACAACCATGTACTCCATCCTCAGAGTAACCTACCACTAAGCTACCTGAGATGTATCTATGTCAGCTGTGTATGCAGACAGGTTAAAACACAAAAGGGAGGAATGTGTTGAAATAGGACAACCCGCCATGTAACCCAATGAAAGGTGTATGCTTATATATATATATATATATATATATATATATATATATATATATATATAGAGAGAGAGAGAGAGAGAGAGAGAGATGCATAGAGACATGTCGATATATGCAGATCTACATATATATGTAGTATATGCAAATATATATATATATATATATATATATATTATATATTATATCTATATACATATACACATAATATACACATATATATCTATCTATATATATATATATATATATATATATATATATATATTTATACACACACACACACACATACATACATACATGTGTGTAGACAGCATCCGAAGTGTTCATATCTCAGTATATCATGGACTATAGCAATCACACATTCTGCCCCCCCAAACAATATGAACATAGGTTCATAGGTAGGTACTAGGCTATCGGCCCTGGGGCCTATACAAGCCCAGCTAAAAAGGTACCCTGGCTTTTGCCTCCCAAGAAAATTATTTTCCTGTGCCACTGTCGAGCAGAGCCACAGAGGTGTTCCCCGGGGTGAATTTCCTATTACCCATCCAATCATCAAGATTTTTCTTGAAGAGTGCTAATGAGGAGCTTTGTTTGATATAGATAGGTAGTTTATTCCAGTGTATGGGAAGTGTCTGGGACAGGAATCTATCCCTCTGGCATGTTCTGTTTATTGTGGTGACAAGGTTTAGGTCCCTACAGTGTGTAGCTTGGAGGGATTGGGATTTCTTTAAGTGAAGCATGTCCAACAGCTTTGGGTTTGACATAGATTTGTATGTTAGGCAGAGATCACCTCTGAGTAGGCGATATGTGACGGAGTAAAGCTGGAGTTTTTTGAGATGGTCTGCATATTGCATCTGTTTGAGGCCAGTAATCCTCTTTGTGAGGTATTTCTGCTGCCTTTCCAGTTGTTGTAGATGTCTTGTGAGGTACATACCAAAAGGGGAGTTGTACTCTATAATGGGTCTAATGAGTGATGAGTAGAGGGGAGCAATGACCTCTTTTTTTGTGGATGAGAAACCTTTTGTGATGAGGTGTGCCACGTAGAAGGATTTCCTGACTACTGTGGTGATGTGATTATCAAAGGAGAGACTACTGTCCACCTGTGTCCCAAGGTCTCTTATCACACTTTCAGTGTTAAGTATACTACCGACTATGTTGTAATTCATGGGTACAGAGTTTTTACCAAAGGGGATGACAATGCACTTTTTGGCATTGAGCTTAAGGCCATGGCTTTGACACCATGCATCTGTCTCAGTGAGACCCTTTTGTAGGATCTCCACATCATTAGGAGTATCGATTATGGCTCCTAGTTTGCAGTCATCTGTGAACTTCGTTAGCCAAAGACCTTATGTATTGCCAAAAGGATTCAAAGACCAACAGTACCTGCATGCTATACAGGAAGCATTTAACAGTGCCTTAATGAATCAGCCTGCAATTACCATAGTATTAGTCCACTAAGGGATAGATGTTCACATATGACATATGAAGAGTATATGCCAATACACTATTACAAATATGTTCTATGGACACAGTCACCAACACAACTGCAATGACTGCAAATATCCATGACAGAAATACACAGACAGCTTTCATTTAGCAAATCTGTATTACATTCTGACGTATTGCCAAAAGGATTCAAGGACTAACAGTACCTGCATGCTATACAGGAACCATTTAACCGTGCCTTAATGAATCAGCCTGCAATTACCATAGTATTAGTCCACAAAGGGATAGGTGTTCACATAGGGAAAGAACACGCACACACATATAGAAGTTGTATAAAAGGGGTTCCTACACACCTGCATCTGCTGTGTACACCCACCAACATCTCCCCCATACCCAAAATAATTATATCAATACATACTGTCATACCATAACCAATTATTCAACTACTGTACAACATCTGATGAAACCTTAACATACCTGGACACAGACACACTAACATGGCCCTATGTGAAATAGTTGCTGTTATACAACTGAACAGCTGTTGATGTTACAGGGTTTGTATGAACTAATCCCGTTTGAGAGGGTTGAAAGGTTCATAAACCAAGAAGTGTTACCAAGTACTGATTATCAGCACAGTATGATACACATTAACACCAAACTAAAGATGTCTGGTAAGCACACTGTAAACCCCCTAACATTATATGCATATCTATGCAGCCTTGAGCTGGTCAAACATCCTGGCCAGACTGAAACATATGCAGATGTATTAGGCACAGACAAACTCTGCACAAGTAGCAATGTTCAGAAATATAACAGCAGTACTCACATTTAGACCAAATCATCTAGGCATTACACACAATATATTACTGTTCATCTCCATACAGCTGTTGCAATAGATTTCAAACAACACTTCCAGGCTGTATTCCTCAGAAGTAAGGCAAAGGGAAAATGCCCAAGGGGAGTCCTCATTTATACTCCACTGTTGCCATGGTATTGGCTAAGGCAGTAGCAGTACAGCTGATGTGCATGTAATTAGCTACTTAGGAACACCCATTGGTTATTGGGATAGCACATGTTACTGATCTGTAACTATAAAAGGTTGCCTTGTCACACATTCAGACCATCTGTATCTACCTGTAGAACAGTACAAAACACTGACAGACAAAAAAAATGAGTATTATACTAGTCAATAACACCTCCAATTACTAAGAAGGTATGTATAACATATACTATGTCTGTGTGTGTAGTACCTGTTCTGTAAGAATTACAGTATAATCAATGCATATAGTGGAAATAGCTATCTTGTAGTGATGTATTGTTGAGCAGTAGTAATTCTTGTAGTATTTTATGTGTGTACTGCTGTAGGTCACAAGGCAAACTCCTCATACACCACAAGTGATGATATGGGCTTGGAACTCACCAATTCACTTCCAGCCACTGTCAGTGTCAGGGTTGGTCAAACAAGTATGTGCTATAACAGGGGATAGTATATGTCGATATATTGTAACAGCAGACATACGTATGGGTGTATAAGTAAGATGAACATGTCAAAGGTGAGTTTACTGTGCAAATATGGTTTGCATTGTTGGATAGTGTGCCAATAACTGTGTAATGTACAGTATTTTAGGCAGCTCTGTATTCCATTCTACATAGCATTTCTGTTATGTTATGCAAACAGTAGTTATGTCTATTGGCAATTACAATACTCAATAGCAGGATACATATCACTTGCATTCATCTGACAGTTTAGCAGCATGATAGCAACGATAACTGAAAGAGCTAGGTAACTATCCATGCACATAACACATGTAATATCCACCTCTCTAGTATCATTTGCAAGCAATAACAGCTGTAGTGCACAGTACTGGTAATGAAACAGGTTGCATATCATCTTTAACACCAGTGTAACATCTGCAGTAGGAGTGTAAGATGTAGGAGACTGCTGTCCATGTGTAATAGCCACTTCATAGGTGATGGCTTACACTATCTGATTATATCCTGATCATGTTGAGTCTATTGATACATGACTCTGGGGAGTGGGTGTCTGTGCCCAACAGAGATCATGGTCCTGTTGGATATGTGAGTATATACCCAGAAAAAGAAAAAGACCTGTAGACATTTGCATCATCTGTAATCAACTATCAGGATGTGATGTGCTCCTCAGAGGAGGATTGCTGCTAAAGGTAGTTACAATCTTTCCGTGATAGCCAGTGTTGTCACACCCATAACACAAATATTTGCATGTGAGCATCACTGTCTAAAACATCCTCATAAGCAATAAGTAAACTAAATACAGTACTTGGTACTTGTAGTACTGAATGCTCATACAGGCATGTCCACTAGTCAGCTACTGGTGTTTACTAATGTCAGTTTTGTGTATGTGGCCATCCCGGGGGAATGTAATCTCTATGCCATGTATACTGCCAAACTCACCTAACACCACACCCCACACATTGTCTGGGATGCAGCTACAGGGGAAAGCTGGAAGGCAGTCCAGTCTACAGCTATGACTGGACAGTCATGAGGTGTAGTTTAACACATGCATCTCATCATCACAAACCAACACATACCCTTACCAGAACACAGTAAGGACACCCACAAACACTACCAGAAATCACACACATTCAAAGACACTTCTAAGTATCTGGCCAAACAAGTGACCTCCCAAGCTGGGATAGACAGACAACAAAATACACAAACTGTATGACATAGTTTGCATAATTGTGCCACACCTCAGAACACGTGGCCGGAAACATGTCTAACAGTACTCATTTGTTAATGCAAACTCTAGCACTATATTACACAGCAACCTATACAAGGGCATACATACTGTCAGATGCCTGTCTGCCATGCTTAGCCACATACCCATACACTCAGACCACCTTTTGAACTATACACATGGCCCTGGCATATTCCATGTTGTTGTGCAGGACCAGTGATGCAGTAGCCTGGACTGCATGGAACCACATGTAGGAACTGTCAGGTCTTGTAGCCCATGCAGTTATGTCCCAAGGCCTGGGTAGCATTCTGCTATTGGCCAGAATGATACTGCAGTACAGGAACAAAAGGATTGTATTCCACAATTGTCTAATGTAGTGGTGCAAGTCAAAGGGTATCCAGTATCTGTCTGCTGGGATAACATAGTTGACAGACCATGATGCTTTGCCAGACAGGGCCTGTACCTGTCACCCCTGGGAATCTGGATACTGGCTAGGGCTCATGCTTCCTCTATAGTGCCTTCATCATGCACAGTTCAAGTGAAGGTCCACTGCTGTTACAGGGACAGCCAAGCAATAAACTGCATGGTCTCACTACTCAATGATACATAGGAAACACTATATGGACTCACATATGTCAATCCCTAATACAGAGAACATATCTGTGCAGTGACTGAGACATGTTTCAATGCTCTGGAGAGCACACATGCATGACCATGTTATAACACATACCTCACCTTTTGCCCACTATCCTTTATTGGTACACACGGGCCGCAGGTGTGTCCATATTCCTGAAGGATATGTACACCCCCATGCTAGTTGCACTTGCATAACTTCAGATGCATTATGCTGAGCAACTCCTTTGTGCCAAAGTGGAATTCAAATTGCACCTTGGGACAGATCACCCACCATGCTGCAGATTTCTCAACTGTCATAATGTGCTGTAATGGGGAAGATTAGGTTTGAGACAGAAAACCAAAAAAATGGCTACTCTCAACTATTCCATTATGAACTGGGAAGACTCCTTATGTGCCAACACCTGCGCTCAATGCATGTTGGATTCCATCAATCCCAATGACCTGGATCACAATAGTCACACAAACAAGGCTAACAGTATGCTACACACAGTCAGTTTCCAAAGCCAATGTTATGCTGCCTAAGAGCAAAGTGATGACTGTCATAGCACCCATGCAGAAGGACAATGCATGTGCAAATGCTGAATCCTATACAAATGAGCCTTAAGCATTCACATACATGCAGTGATTGTGCCATTGAAACAGAACCAAGATTCAACTAGACACAAACAAGAAGACAAACTGGTGGTATCATGCTTTAAACTGTACCACAGAAGGTAGTAACTGTTGCACGAGTGAATGCACTTGAGTGTAGGTGAACCCTGGTCAGCCTCAGTAAGATGCAGATACACCATATAAAACCACACAAAGCTACCATGAAACTAATCAGCCACATATTATGAGGCCAACCACAGAGCATTCGATAGCTGTGTCATTAATCGTAATGGCAATGACAAGACCTGCCATGCTGCACAGCACTATGGCATGGGAAGTACTGCACCTACAGAAATAGCACCTGTTCATCCAGATAGGGTCTTGGACAACCTAAACCCACTCCCACCCCCCCAACAGGTACACATACTTATATATCCATGCACACAGCAGAGCCCCTGTAATAACAACTATGCAGGTACAAGCTGCACTCTCTAAAGCCATACATACAGCTTTCATGGGACCTGTCAACATCCAGGGTGTATCCTACACAAATGTAAGAACAATCAGCTCTCCACATACACATCATGTTCAGTCATAGCTCCATGTCAGATTGTGTACACACTGAATGGTGCACAGCAACACACCGCACAAAGGGGAGACACCGCTGATAATGGGAAATAGTGTACTACTGCCCTGCTGAGTCTGGTTTGTAAGGCCATGAACCGTGATCAACTTATTTGACGTACTCAGTACAGATGTAGATGACAGTAAGGTTGATTCACACAGCATATCATGACCTTGCCAGGTCTTAGGACACCATCACCCATACTGTGTTTCAGCTATACTCAGTAAAGTAGGTGTATGTCACAGGAGTGGTTGGCAACTGGATTGCTGGCAGAACCAATACTACAGAAGGTGTCTGACGAATACACGCACATCAAACCAGTGCCAGCCACAGTAATACAAGGTTCATTCCTGGTACTCCCCCTCTTTGTTATCTATACCACACAGACTAACACAGAAGGCATCTGCCTATTGATGTTTGCAAATGATTGTGAACTAGGAGCAATAGTTCACTCAATGTGTACTGCATTCAACATACAGAAGGGCCTTTGTGTGTCAGATGTGTGGTGTGTGACGTATGACCAGAATCTGACAGCTAAGTATTGCATTGTCATTCCCTATGTTAAAAACCTTGCACCCATGAACTACCACCTAGACAGAGGTCAACATAATGGCAACTGTGTGTGTACGAGATGCAGCTGGACAGTAGTCTTTCCTTTGATAGTTACTTCACCACACCAGTCAGGTAGTTGTATGTGGCACCCCTAATCATGACAGGGTGCCATCCATGAATATAGAGATAATTGTTCAGCCATACTCAACACTCATATGACCCATAATAGATCACATATTTCCTTTAAGGGTTATTGCCCATGTGTAGATGGCCTACACTGCCCTTCCCAATCCCTATCTCCACTATGTAGCATGCAGCCTACCCTGAATAAAGCCATGTCCAACCCAGAGATGTTGGAAATGCTACACTTAACACATTCTGATTGCAAATAAACACATACTTCATGGGCATCCACCTTTCTAGTACAAGGATCGCAACATGTCTGATAGATCTCTGTCTCATACACTTTACATACTCCTGCCATACTATGCATCCCTGTCCATTGCCCCTCTCTGTGACATGGTGTGATGACCGCATGCAAAATATAGCAGTATCCCTGTGGATCAGTTCTGTGGCACAGCTTGAAATGGCTACTGAAACATACCTGTCTGTTGGCTACAGCTAGGTAACCTTTCTGCCTAAGCTAATAAATGGCCCAGGGCATATAGCCTACTAGTTCACTATACTACAGTTGATATCCAACCCTGCAAATACCATCAGGCTAGCTATTTTCTCACGCATTTCACATGTGCAACACAGGCAATACATGTCAGGATGCTACACAGCTGTACAGTGCCATGTAGATGTATATGGCAAAACACATACATGTAAAACATTCTGTGAGCAAGTCTGCAGGGTCACAGGTCATGTCTCTAAAGGCTGTGCATGACTATATATGTGACATATATGCAGCATTAAGGTATATTGCATTAATGTGAACACATCCAGGCATGTGCTGATAGGTAAAGACACTAGTACAGGCAAACAGACATGCCCACGTCAAGACAACATCCACATGGAGTATGAGCAATGTCATCACATAACACACACATATATGGTGATAACATTACATCACCAGTAAGTGTCAAATGTGTGTGACTTAAACATGTCAGTGGTGTTAGTGTCATTTAGATTTGCAGAGACTTATTTGTAATCTGAATAAATGTGATATACATGTATGATCAGCTGTACTTCTGTACTTCTCTGTGAGTTACTGTGATCTATCTCCATCATTATGTCTTCCAGGTATGCCGCGTGGCAGGCTGCCAGCATACACCTGCTTGGAAGATGAGGTCCTCATCCCATACCTCCTTGACAACCATTTAACACTCTTTAGCCATGTGCCACAGGATGCACAGCAGCAGGATGCCCTGTGGGAGGAACTCTGCAGATGGGTAAATGATGTTGTCGGTCACAATCGCACCTATCAGCAGGTGAGCCGACACTGCACTGACTTCATAAGATGGGCGAAACAGTGTGCTATTCCAATTGTCAGGGAACAAGGTGCAACAGGTGGGGGCTGCTCACCCAGCCCCCACTCACACGTACCGAGGAGCTACTGGCCAACCTGGGGACACCTGCAGACCTCCATCCACAAGCTTTAGCTGGTATTGTGAAGGTGGGTGTCTCTCAACGACCGAGCCTGGAGTTGCCTGGTAAGTCCATACTGCACATATAACACAACTATATTTCACATAGTTACATGTGTTACTGTACAGTATGTAATGTAACATCATATGCAAGGCATGTATGTACACATGTCACATGCTATACTCTGCTACTATATGTATGCACAGATGTGCATACTCCATAGTATAGTGTATTGTACTGGCTTATGTGCTAACATGGACATTGCACCCTGTAGCTATCACACAGGTGTGGATAATGATTTTACTGCTGTGACACTCCTGTTTAGGTACCTCTGGCATTTTGCAGTGACAGCAGACTGTGTCAGGTGAGATTGTTATTATTTACCAGGCTTGATAATGCACAGATCATATTAAATGCATGCTATCTGCCACAACACATGTACACATAATGTATGGTGGTCCTGTTAATAGACACTGGTCAGACCTGCAATGTGTCACAGTGGTTACCCATGTGAAACAATTGAAGACTATATGAAACACCTATACTAAACTTTCCAAACTGTAATTGCCAGATGTGTGGACAACTGTGAATACAAGGGTGGAGGTGTGGCTCACTGTAGGGACAGGTACTACAGTTCAGCATTACACATGCTGGGAATACAAACAGTACTGTACAGAAAGCATATGTGTGCACACACACTAAATGTGTTGGAGCTGGAGTATGACCAGCCCACAGGATACACCCTTGTGGAGTATACCCTTGCTATGAATGTCACACAATGCCATGTGCTATCTGACATGTCCATGACATGTAGTGGGCTGACTGCAACACTGCTCAACTATCATGCAAAACATATCTCACAACCGATACATACCACGCTTTGTCTGCATAACCCTTTCCTCAGTGGAGCATATTACATCTATGGGTGTATGTCATATGGAATAACACTGACATGTGAAATAGATGGCCATCACAACCATTGGACAGAACATGTGTACACATGGCCATGGTGGATGGCACATGAAGCAACACATACAGTAGAAGTGATGCACATGTGTGTACACCCTGTTGTACATTGGCTCAACACAATACAACTATGGCCTTTGTGTGATGGTAATATTGCAGATGTGAAACACTAAACATCATACAGGCCTGTGCACAGCTTGTGTAGGCATAACATGAAACCACCACATAACATGTCTTGAACATCTTGAGTGTGTCACGACATGAAAGCATTCACCTATACAATATCCAAATACATACATGCGTTGCACAACATACACATACAACCACATCAGGTCACAGATATAGTACATTCACCTTGCTGGTGTCAGATATCACTGTCATTCCTGCTTCTCATCTGTGGGAGGTACACAGATGGCATGTGGGACATAGAGTACTGCTAAGTTAGCCATGTGTGGGCATAGTTGTCAGGCATCAGTAATATGATTGCAGATGTGCCGTGGTGTCATCTGTATACCCTTCTGTGACCTGTGTCACACATTCCACATTAGGGTTTAGTGTGTATACATCTCAGTGACGTGGGCCACATTCCACATTAGATATGTATTGTATTTGAACACAGTCATGGCTATGAACTGTGTCAGTAACTCACACTGTATAGCAATAATGAAGCCACATAATGCCCTTCAATGGCTATGCACATCTTCTCAATGTGCAGTATGTCACTGCATATTTGTAGGGTGGGCAGACAACATTGCATCAATTGAAGGCCCATGTTAGTATAACATGTCCCTGCATTGGGACACCATTATCGTACTGTAGATTGGAAAGGACAACATTGTGTTACACATGTATGCATGTCATTCAATACGTCAGCAGAAGACATGTCATACTACATGTGACTGGCAAGGCCATACACCACACATCAGGCTGGTGTACTGTAAACCTGTGCTGGTCTGTAGCACCATTGCAAAGTAGGGACAGCCACGTCAAACATGTGTGTACAACCACATGCACAATGTCTGTAGACTCAGCT
This sequence comes from Protopterus annectens, assembly GCF_019279795.1. Classification (NCBI taxonomy): domain Eukaryota; kingdom Metazoa; phylum Chordata; order Ceratodontiformes; family Protopteridae; genus Protopterus; species Protopterus annectens. The sequence goes on from NC_056737.1 coordinate 128,271,269, forward strand.
CAGGGGTAGGTGGAATAATGTTGAACAGACATGCACTGCTTTGGGGGAGATATGCAAGCTAGGGTGCAGGCAAACATAGTATTCAGTCGACATACCCTTCTGCTCATGTCCTCACACATAGGGGCAGTGGCCAACACAAAGCATCAGTGGCAGATGTACAAAGGTCAACGATGGTCTGTTAACATGTGGTGTATGTTGATAAACACAAACAACAAACTTGGAAAACCAAAAAGGGAACCGGAGCAGCCAGCTTCCGCAAAAAAGACCAATGTAGCCACAGGACAGCAGGAGTCTTTTTATTGTGTTAGGCGCTTTTCGTCTGCTTAAAAAGCAGACTTCTTCAGACATAATAAAAACTGCACCAACAAGCTTTATGTATTCAAAAAACATCACTAATTCATTAATTAATCAATCAGTTGATTAACACATTGAACAATTCCACACATTAAAATTAAAGGAAACTTACTTCAATAGGTTTACTATAGCTTAACCCCACTAAGCTTTTACTCCATCATATTAGAAACCGAAGCCAGTACTGTCAATTGATTGTTATTGCAAGCTATTGAGTAGTTGAAATGATTAAATACCAAATCTTACACCAAATTATGCCATCTTGATTGATAAAAAACTTTAAATATATATATAAAAAACTTTAAGTATATATATAAAAAGTGATGGATTATTAAAGTATAAATATGAATGTAAATAAATAAAATGCATATATATGTTTATGTATACACGCGTATACATACACATATATAAATGCCCCATATAATATCTATATTAATTGGTGCCTGAAAGGCATCAATACATAAAATAAAATATGCAAATTAAATAAAATAAAATATAAAGTGTCACCAATTACATTCATACACACAAAACCAATGGTGCGATTATGCACGTATGTACACATTAAAAATTAATATTTAATATGTGAAGTATACAATAAACCACAAAGAATATGTATAACTTCACCAATTAAACTTGTCACTTCAAAATATAAGTTGAACATATTAACTGTGTTTATTAATAGTGTCCTACCTAATAAGGCTCCTTAGTTTTAATATACAACTAATAGAACAACTGTCATTCAATCCTGGGTATGAGTAAGCATTTAGTCTGATTTGCCATTTAAGTTCTAATTCTTCGAGTAGTAACTGTGAAGGAGCACCTCTCTTATTTTCTAGAACCTGATCAATAACTATAAATTTAAAGAAATGATCACTAAAATTAGTAATGTGTTTAGCTAGTGCGTTTTCCTGTTTTTTCTTCTTTATTGCATATTGATGTTCATATACGCGTTCGCGTAGCTTACGCTCAGTCTTACCCACATAGAACCCTGGGCATTTCTGACATTGAGATAGTATACAACCATGCAGGTATTACAATTAGCCCTACATCGCATTTCAAAACACATATTATTTATAGAGAAACTGTTAGACTCATGAATGTACTTACAATAATTACAGTTTTGGCATTTGTACATGCCAGGAGTTCGTGTGGAATTACTAACTGAGCATTCGAGTAGTGTTTTCATATTCTTACCTCTCCTAAAAGTTATTTCTGGTCGGCAACCTACTTTACTATACACTGTAGAATTATTTTTGAATATTTCCCAATTTTTCTTGATGATATCAATAAGGAAATAACTATTAACATGGTAAGTTAAAATCAATCTAGGATTAGTACTCAATGTAGGACCTTGACTGATTGATCGTAAGTCAGAGGATGAGCTGCTATTAATCTCTCCATAGGCCACTATCTTCAGTATAGGTTGGTAAAAACCTCTAAGTCTTTTGCTACTCACTTCTTTGACCAAATTATCTAGTAGTTGGGGTGGATAACCTCTGTGTAAAAACATATTGGTTAATAGTTCACACTCGCTACGGAAATCAACGTCTAAGCTGACAATTCGGGCTGCTCTTACAAGTTGTCCCTTAACTACCGATCTTTTCTGGTAGTTCGGGTGACAACTGCTATAATGTATGTTGCATACACCATGGCAGTGCAGTGTAACAGTGCATAGTGCATGCATTGTGTTGCAGGTATGGGGCATAAGCTACTAACACAAATGATGCAATACAAGTATGTATGCTAACCACCACTATAATTGTGTAAGGTGAATGCTGTCTGCTATAACACATGCATGCTGTTGTGCGCAACTCAGTGATGTATGATAACTACCACTATAATTGTCTGAGCTGAATGCCATCTGCCATATCACCTACAAGTTGCATGCCGTTGGGTGCCATAGCATGTGTCTGTGTGTCTGTGTTGTATAACTTGTAATGTACAGTTCTTGTCTGCCCCTCACAGGTGTTGATGTAGGTGCGTTACCCTCCTGCAGTCAACCTGATGTTAGTGTCCCCACAAACTCTAGCAGTGATGATGAAAGTATGATTGAGGCACAAGCAGGGTTATCAGGGGCTGAATCTGTGGCATTGGTTGCCATTCCACCTGTATCCCTCTCATCTTCGCACACAGTTTCCTTGCCTACACATACCCCATCACCACTGGCCATAAAGGAAGGACAGTTGGCAGGTGGAAGCATGGAACAGGGAAGTGTGGAGACTATGGAAGGTGTGCCTTCTCACCATGATCCCAGTTAACTGACTGGTGATGTCTCAGAAGGCATGTGACCAGTGCTGCTTGTAGGAGGGCCACTGGCCAACATGCCCCTGTGAGAGAAAGCACATCACCTGGAGTCACCAGATGCATGTTTCAGGCTGTAATGGAGGCACAGGCACGTGCTGAGTGGCACAACAGAGAAGGTCTGAGGCTTCAGAGGTCTGCTGTCCGTTCATTAACTGACAACATCCAGGCAATTGCAAATGCTCACCATCATCTTGCAGATGTTTTGGATAGACAATTGGGTGACATGGTGGGAGTCCTTGACCATGACATGTCAATCCTTGAGCGAGGAATGTCTGTGCTGGAATATCTGGTGAGAGTGAGGCATCGGGCACATGGATGTAGGTCAGCTACATCACCTGATGAAGGTCTACGTGAACATGCTACTGCACATGCCCGCTCCCATAGTGGGGGTAGCAGCAGCAGTGCAGCTGGTGCTGTACAGTCCACACCAGGACACAGCAGGCCACGTGTATGTGGTCCTGGACAGTCCCAATAGGGACACGGTTCCAGTGGACATGTGTCAGTAGACAGTACCCAATCTGGACCTCTGCCTGGTAGTGCCCGTGTAACCCCTGGCAGGCGCAGGTCACATGGCCATGGCTGGACAGCGTGAACTGTGAAACCTGCCTTGTACAGTCTGCAGCTGTCAATAAAACCTCTGTGTAGGCCAGCCACATGCCAGACCTGTGTGCATGCATACACACACACACACACACACACACACACACACACACACACACACACACACACAAACACCAGAAACAAATGTAGGGCACCTCAACACACGCGCACACATAACATCCACATGCATCCAGTGATATCACAGGCCCTAACACACACACATGATGTAATCCAATGGCACAGCCTAGGCCTCTGGCAAACATTATCACCCTGTGCATATGATGATGCCGGTGCTGCATCCCTGTAATCCACACCATCATTGTAGGGACATGCTCATATGGTCTGATGCACAGTGTGAACATACTAGGTAGACAATTGTAGATTAATATTGTTGAGTAGTGTTGACAGGCAGCAGACATACCATGTATTACAGTTTTAGAATGCATTTTGTACATTTGACAGTATGTATCATGTGTAACAACATTAACAGCATGTTGCTCTTGATGTTCTGCCTTCCTCTTTCAGGTGTAATTGCATGTGCTGGGGGATGTCAGTGTTTGTGGTTAGTGTCGACTACTCACAGGTCTGTATGACAATACCTGCATGCACTTTGTAGCTTCCACATCACAGTTATAATCTCCCATGTTCCAATTATGTTTACTGTTCTAACGATCCAAGAGCGTGATAGCTGTATAGTAAGCTACTGTGTTCAGATCAGTCACATCCATAGTGGGTGACATCACAGGTATAGTTACCTGGAGTGGAGAGGAGGTAAAAGAGTGGTATAGTGGATGACAAGGGTAAAGGCCAGTGGAAATAGTGGCATCTCATTGGGAAGCAGTAATACCCACTGCCATGACAGGATGCAAACACAGACACACCCACACACTCAGGGATTCACAGACACAGTAACACACACACACACACACACACACACACACACACACACACACACACACTTGGGATGAGAATCCTTGCCTATGTGCAAATCATCATTATAGTACTACGCAATTACAAGATGCGCCACAGAGACTGCACATGTACAGGTAGTCGGAATGGCCTAAGATCGAGGACATCGTCAGGGATACTACAGTGCAGTGATTGTATGTGTTCATCAATAGGCTATGTAACAACAAGCCACACCCCAGGGTGTACATATTAACAGGCCATTAGAATGCTCGTCTAAGACTGATAATATTAACAGGGATACTAGATTGCATTGAGTGGATGGGGTGAGGGGGCATTAACATTTCACTATGGTAAAATACAGCCTCACTCCAGGGACTGGACAGCCATACACACGGACAGCCATACACACACACACACACACACACACACACACACACACACACACACACACACACACACACACACACACACACTGTGGCATTCACAAACATATACGCCTATGTCACACATGTACAGACACTTGACATGTGTGAGGTTCAACCACCTGCCTATTCCTTTCTTTCTACACTTCACTCTGTACTGATGTCAACAACAGTGTTCAGGAGACTGAAATGCATGTGGGATGTATTCCCAACCATACGTAACATATATGGACACACACACACCCACACGTGCCAGTACTGTGAATCAAACACCTGCCTATCTCATGATAGGTATTACACAGGTACAGCACTATCGCATTCACTATAAAGCATACTGACTCTTTCTTTTGCCAACTGTGCGGATATATGCACAATATATGTACAGTGGAGGTATTACTATTACAGGTGTCAAGAGGTTTGCCTTCAGTGTTACCCTTACTGCATTCTACATTGTCTGTCTTCCACTTCAATTAACAAAACCAGACCTTAGCAGTTACACAGGTTATTGTATGAATGGTTGTAACACACCTGTGAGCTGTCCTCAGTAATCATTCATCTGCAAAGTAGCCCCACTACTTAGTAGTCATGTCCAAACATCTGTCCATACCTCATGTACAGCTTACTGTACTTTGCACATATCACCATATACAGTTGGCAATGCTGAGGCTGTATTGCAACAGCATGATGTACTAAGACAACAGTCACCTTCAAACATCAGGCACTGCACATGCATGGAATCTAAGCAAGCATCAATACATGTGCACATATGCGGTCTACATCAGTAAGTGGACTAGCACGTCAAGAGGATACATTCCACACCTTCCCCACGCCATGTGTGAAACATAGCCGAGCATTAAACCATAATGGATGTTGTATTCATGTACTAGGAGGTAACAACCACTTTCACTGAGTAGCCAAGTGTACATATATGACAACCGCACATATCAGCAAGACACACACACCATTATTCCATGTCATGCTCCTACAAACTGTTACTTGACAGTTCCATGGTGAAGCCAGGGCACTGTAATGGTCAACAGTGAGCACATCATATTTTCCACACACACCTCATGTTTACTGGAAGAGTGCCAGCAATGTGCTCTGTTAGAGCTAGGTAGTACACTCATTCAAGCATGTGCGAGGTCTGTGGCTTGTAAACATCTCACCCCAGCATGTACTGGCTATTGTGGTACTAAGGCTAATGTCCAGACAGCACACAGCATGCATGGCTTGCAATTGTTGACATGTGGTATATGTAGGAGCTGTGGGCACACATGACTGTACATGTCATGGACATATCACCTGTGACTACGCTGGAACATGCAGAGCAGAGCTGGATTTACCTGAGTCTGTCAATACAGGCCTTGTGTAGGTCCTACAATCCTGTTATTTGGGTATGTTTGTAGGCATTGCATTAGGTGGACATGTCTAATGACATACATGCACATGGGTTGTTGTATGATATGATAGGTGTCATGGGTGACCAGTAGAGAGGGAATATTACCTCTGTTAACATAGATATCAAATCTTATGTACTGTTAGCATGCTATCTGGCATGTGCATGTGTGTAATGAATGTAGCCACCTGTATGTAGAAAGAATAATGAAAGCTATGGTAATGTCATTTATGTTGTATGAGTGTGGGATGTACATATCCAGGGCAGGTACAGTTAGGTCATATACAACCATGAGGGTGTTGTTTACTGGTGTACAGCAACAGTCAACTGTTTTAATGCTGACAACATCTGAGGGACCCTGGTATATGTACAACTGACCTTGTTACAAACAGTGGTATTATTGCATTGCATAACACATTATGCAGCTGTGTCTATACATGGGTACTTTGCACAGTTGATGTAGGCCTAGGTACAGTCCACCAATTGAAGGTTATCTGGTGGTATACCATACTATGTCATACCACATATGGATGTGTGTTGGTAGTCTGGGGACAAGGTGGTGGATGTATATGAGGATACAACCTAGAACTCAGTGTTTGCCACTGTCACCTGTACCTGATCATCTGTGATGAGTTATGTCAGAGTAGTGGTCTTTACATGTGAGTAGCCTTTATGAATATGTGGACACCACCATCTGGAATGGTCTGTACCAGTGTTATGGACCACATGTTTGGATCTGAGTTATATGGTGGTAGTGCAATTGTGCACTACAGAGCCTTCAACCAGGTGTTCCTCACTACACAGATGTCAGTATTCCCCATTGTAGGTTCTACATTGAGCAAATGGATTATGAAAGCTACACATCTAGCACTGGTTAGCAGAAGCATGTGTGTAGGACTGTTGCCTTGGAATGCGACTATATGGGTAAATGCGACCTAGGTATTATCCACACTCACTTGAAACATGGATGCATGTGCTCTGTGTTGAAGGTTTGTTGTTCAGTCATGACAGCCCGGAATGACAGACACTGGACAACCTCATAATAACAGCAGGACATTGTCTCATTGTTTTGGTCTAGCAGTTGCCACTCATACCATGACATCACTGCAAGTGGCAGTAATGTGCTTGGTAGCAAATGCCACATCTAAGGTGACGGACAGCAGCAGACATTGTGTATATGACCAATGTGAGATATACTTAGTGTAGCAGTCCTGCTAATAATGACAACTACTAACATAGCCGTGAGAGGTTATCTTGACACCTGCACCTCAATACCATTACACAATGGGGCTCACACATTATACTTGCACATGCCACTGTTCCAAGTATAATGCGACTGTCCATAACCTGCTATAAATCTATGCCTTTCAGGGCAGCAAGGTGTGTGACACATGCTGTAGGTAGCATCCACCGGTGTGTCCCAGTTAATCTATTGTCTGTCACGTCAACACATGTATGATTGTGTATACTTAACATATATATGTCAGTACTTCATGTACATGTATGCATGTTTATCACACAGCACAGACACAGATATATCATTCGTGGGCCACATACTGGTATCTGGTAGTAAACCAGTATGATGTGCATATATACTGACAGGTAAGATGTACATAGCTGTAAATCTGTGTGTTTACAATAGGAGTCCATTACAATGTGTTCAGTACATGTAAGTGTATGAGCATGCGCACTGTGGCCTTCTGTGGTTAGAATCAGAGTGCATCCCAAACAGCCCTGTGCTACTAAGTGTATAAGCGTACCCACTGCCACCTTGTGTAATTTGAGTCAATGCATCCAAACAAACCCTTTGTTTCTGTGTATGAGCATGCCCAGTATAACCTTGTGTAGTTGTAGTCATAGTGCATCCCAAATGGCCCTGTGCTACTAAGTGTATGAGCATGCCCACTGTCACCTTGTGTCATTGGAGTCAATGCATCCAAACAAGTTCTGTGATTCTATGTGTATAAGCATGACCAATGTAACTCAGTATAGTGATAGTAGTTGTCCATTCCACAGATGGGCATACTCCAGTTCTGGGCTTGTTGTGCTACAACTATACCCCTCAGGCCTACCTATGTCTTACCTGCAGATGATGTGTCTTGTTTGTGCATACAGGTTGTAATGGACTCCTAGTTTAAACACACAGGTTTACAGCTATGTACATCTTGACTGTCAGTATCCCTGTTGTTGTCCTCAATATTAGAAGGGCATTCTGACTGTCTTGGAATGTGTAATATCTGTGGTGCATCTCATAACTGCGTAGTACTGTAATAGTGATATGTAGATAGGCAGGAGTTCTGATCCCACCACTGGCAACTGTGTGTGTGTGTGTGTGTGTGTGTGTGTGTGTGTGTGTGTGTGTGTGTGTGTGTGTGTGTGTGTGTGTTTGTTAGCAAATGGCCGAGTGTGTTTGTGTGTGTGTGTCAGCAAATGGCTGAGTGTGGGTGTGTGTATTTGTGTCTGCATCCTGTCATGACAGTGGGTTTTTCTGCATTCCAAAGTGATACCACCTTTTGCACTGGCCTTTATCCTTGTCAACTGCTAAACCTCTCTTCCCTCCCACCCCCCTCCCCAGCTCAGAAGTGGAACCAGAGTAAGTGTAATTGTATGTGTTCTGTGGCACATACCCCAACTGCATACCACTGCACTAGTTACCTTTACATAGGCAAGACGTGTATGCACAATACTGGCAAGTGTGTCTGTGTTTGTGTGTGTGACTACCCTGTAGCCAGGCATGCACATATGTAATGTTTTTTAACATGCTGCACACCATGGTAGCCTTCTGTGGTGACTGGAGTCTACAAAGTATTACACAGTTAGGAATGGTAAAGAATGCACAGTCAAGAATGACTACAGTTGGGTATGTTATTTTCCTGTGCCACTGTCGAGCAGTAACACAGAAGTGGTCGCCTGGGTGTAAGTCCATACCCATCATTCCCCCACCCAAACTCCACAATCCCTGGGGTAGATTGCATTAGCCATCATTCCCCACCCCAAACTCCACAGGCACAACAACCATCCCTTCTCTGGTGAACTGATTAAGATTTAAATGTTATAAAACAAGACATGCCTCTGTTTTGTGTACACGTCAGTTCCTTTGGAACTCTTCTGTGTCACAAAGGGTGTTCAGACATATGTATATACACATATATATCTATATATATCTATATATATATATATATATATATATATATATATATATATATATATATATATATATATATATTTAGTTATGACAGTTGTACAGATGTAGACTTGTCTTTGTTGTTTCACAGAATACAGTATATTCAAGGGTACTGTACATATGTGCACAAAGTGACTGTCCCATTTGTTTTCAGTACCGTGGAATACCTGTAGTAAGATGTGCATTATAAAAGTCATGCAACATATATACAGCCCAGATGGCTTAGTGGTAAGACCAGTGACCTCAGTGTGCATGGTCTAGGGTTCAAGACCTGCAAGCCTTGCTGATACTGTCAATTAGGACTGAATAAGGCAGATGTAAGCAGGTGTAAATGTGTTTTCATGACAGTAAGCAGCGGGTACACACAGACAACAGACATGTACAACTCACAGTACACTTGACATGCCCTTCTTTGGCAATCCTGCTGATGTCACCCACCTACGAATACACCTCTGGGACTACTGTACCCCAGTATTCTTCATAGTGCGTGCTGTAACTGTGTAATGCTGTAGTGTGATAAACTAATTTGGTAGATGTTCTAATCTCAGACAAGCCAACTGTGTGTGTCTGTCTGCCTGAAAAAGGAACAATGCTTTTTAGAGTATGCACACGCTTTACAATTCACATACACACCTTTGCAATCCTGCTGATGTCACCCACCTAGAAATACACCTCTGGGACTGCTGTAACCCAGTAATCTCCATAGTACGTGCTGTAACTGTGTAATGCTGTAGTGTGATAAACTAGTTTAGTAGGTGTTATAATCCCAGACAGGCCAACTGTGTGTGTGTGTGTGTGTGTGTGTGTGTGTGTGTGTGTGTGTGTGTGTGTGTGTGTGTCTGTCTGTCTGTCTGAGAAAGAAACAATTTTTTTAGAGTATGCACACTCTTTACAATTCACATACTCACCTTTGGCAATCCTGCTGATGTCACCCACCTAGAAATACACCTCTGGGATTGCTGTAATCCAGTAATCTCCATATTGCGTGCTGTAACTGTGTAATGCTGTACTATAATAAACTAGGTAGGGGTTCTATTCCAAGACATGGCAGGTGTGTGTGTGTGTTTGACAGTCAAAACCTGTGTGGAGGTGACTGTGAGTGTCTAACCACTGGACATGTTGGGGCGTAGTTTTCCTATATGGTGTCCATATTATATGTCACAATGTCCACCTCCCGCGGAGTATAGATGTCAATCAGCCAAGGGATTGTGTTGACAAGCCATATCCCTACAGCTAGCAAAAGGCCTGGTGAACAAAGTATGCAACCCTACTATTACCCGGAATACGTTACCCTGACATATGTCCCAACAAAGGGTAGGGGTGTAGACATACCAAATGAGTTGTGTAAAACGGTTATGTTTGCACATATGGTAGGGGTGAGAGAGAGAGAGACTTCAATTAAAAACTAATACATCCTTGTAGTTTTCACAACATTTGTAGTCACTGCAGTGGTCTGTCCCTTACATGTATTATTACACTACCCAATGGCGTTATATTGTACAATGGTATGTTTGTAGATTAGTATGTATGGGACCTGTGTCTTATGTACAGGCTTGACAAGATTCAGGTGTTAATGCAACATGTTTTGAGACTGCTCTCATACACTTTGGGTGAGATGCTGGGATGACAGGTTTGTTTGCATGTACATTCTCTGACTATGTATAAGTCTATCAGTTATATGTCATTAACAGCTGCCTACATTTCTTGGATCTTCACATTAATTTGTCAGGGGAACAGGGCTAAAGGCAGGTGATGTAGGCCATTTATCAGGACATACTGGGCAGATTGGAACAGTTGAGGGGTATGAATATGCATACCACTCTCTATTTAAGCATTCTAGCAAAATCTGTACAGTTGTTAAGTGTAAATATGCATACAGCTTTCTCTCTGAACATTCTAACAGACTGTGTGCAGTTGTGTGGAATGATTATGCATACAACTTACTAGCGCTCCTGGGATCCAAAGCCCTGCTGTGTGTGACAAAAGCATTACAGTTAAGATCACTGTACACTATGCTACCAGGCAATTGTTGTGAGTCTTTGCAATGTATTTTGTGTAATATGACTGACCTGTTTGCACTTCCGACATTGTTATACAGCACTTCATACACATTGTATCTGCATACCACAGTGTGAGTAACACTGCTTACTACAACAGTACTATTTAATAACTGCAACAGTACAACAACATATAACTGCAGCGTAAATAGAAGCAATGCAGAGGTTACACCTTTATTTGCATCATATTACACTATTCTGTATACTGGTACAACACTTCCTCAGGCTCTTACATTTATTTGTTATGACAGTACGTGGAGGGTATTTACTAACCTGCCTCACACTGCATCCTTTGCAGCCTAGCACCATAGGCTTGCTGGTTCGCAGCACGCTCATCTGCAGCTGTCAATGAAGTACAGTGATATTTAGGAATACCTATCCATAGTATACACAAGTTAGGCAATTATTAACTACGTAGTGGAAGGAGTACTTACTCAGTTTTTGGGCATTCTGCATCTGCCTTGCTTCCTGGATCCACTGTTCCAGGACATGCCCCCTCCACCGCTTCAGGTCTGCATGGTGGTGCCTGACCTGCTCACCAGTCCAAGGGATACCTGTGGCACTAGTGAGGTCACGGACGAGACTGTCCCAGGCCTCTGTTTTGTACTGCAAGCCCTGGTATTGGCCCTGCAGTAGTCTACTGTCATGGTGCTTTACCAGGAGCCATACCATGAATTTGGACTCGTGGATACCCCAGCGCTGCACTCTAAAGCGAGTGCCTTCTCCCACTCCAGCCATTCTGCCTGCAGAGGGAAGCTACAACCAGTTATGAGCCATATTCCTGCCTCTTTGGTTTAAGTAGGGCTAGATTCCCACACTTTTCAGTAATTGGCCAGTTTCGAAAAGGCTAAGCTATGGGCACACATGCTTACTTCAGGTTAGCACTACTTAAATAGGTGTACCTGCGGGCATATTGTATTGGCTTCCCTACACATTGCTTACAATTACTTAGTTGTGTGGTGGTTAGCATTGCTTATTGGTTATCTAGCATTATATTTGACTTTTGTCAATGATGCCTTACTCATTACATGCTATATATGTGTCTGGTATCTGTCATTCATGTGTACATACGCTGTATGGGGTCCTGGGGACTTCTGAATCTTATTACAGTGACACCTCAACTCTTTGTTTACTGCAGTACTCCAACTCACATATTTATGATCTGTAGCAGGTTACAGAACATTACACTGTACATAGATTCAGTTCACATATTTGATTTGTTTCCCTGTTGTAAGGATTAGTTTACTGATACCTCCTTTATATGTATTGCTATCATGGCATAGTGGTTTACTACTATAACTGTGATGTACAAGGTCCTGCTCTCTAGCCTTGCAGAGGCTGGTTCTATTGTTGCTGTCCAGAACACGAGCTGTTGGGTACAGAGTGATTAAGGCACTTTAAAGCAGTTGTGAGCGGGTGTGCATGGGTTTACGTGGAGCTAAGCAATGCTAACCTCCAGTTACAGTTTCTTACACTCAGTTAGCCTCTACATTGCTTCACCAGTGTGATACTCGCATACCGGCAGCCAAACAGGCTTACACCCGCTTGCTCCCGCACTTGCAGATGCACTGCATTTGGTGTTTGCATCTGACACTCACACCACTGGGTGGGAGTGAGGACTATGATATTACCTTGTGATGCCTATTACATTGGATTACATGCCTACAGTATCGGGAATGGCTGCCCATTAGGCGTAAGCATGCCATTTGACTGTACAGAATCCGTGGCCTATCCAGAGTTTGATTCATACTATTGGTGTGTTCCTCTTATAATCTGCACCTGTCTGGCTAATACATGGGTACTGACACCATTCAAGACAAACAAGTAATTGGGTTTTGAAACCCACATCCTTCAGCCAAGTCATGCTACTGCATACCTATCATTCTATCATTTTCTAAGGTTGTAAGTGGAATATGTGCTTTCTGTTCCTATCAGACCTCTCAAATGATTGGGGACAAATATCAACTGAATCAGGGACAAGTCATGACAACATCAGGGACAATCAGGGACACATTTAAAATATTAGTGCTATTAACTTGACACTAACAGACTCAGAGCATATGAATTAATGCACATTTTCTGAGGTAAATGAAGTTTATAACTCTTAATTGCTGTCATTATTCATTATGTGTAATTCACCACCTTTCCTCCAAAAGCCACTAGTTTTAGGAGGGATTAAGCAGGACAGAGTTAAAATTTGAGTCAAAATCAGGGATGTCTCTGGAAATCAGGGACATTTGAGAGGTATGGTCCCTATTTGTTCCCCCAACGGTTTAAGTCCTGTCCAGTGGATTTGCTCATAGGGGTTGAGAGGTATGGGCGTTAAGCTATGCCCATTTCAGAATATTACTTACATCCCTGAGGTAGTCCAAATACGACTGTGCCAGCCACCACCTGCATGCCTAGGACCATAATTGCATACCCATAGTTCCCCCACCTGCCCCTCCTCTACAGCACTCATCCTTACTGTGGGTGCAGGTGGGGTATAAACACACCACTACACACTGCCCACTCTCCGTGTGTCGGGACAAATGTACGCTGTGTCGATCCATGGGTTATCAGGCTTGCACAGCCTACTGGTCCATGTACGTCTACAGCCTGGTTAAATGAATCATTACAGGGACTGACTCTGATGATCAGTAATTTCTGGGGTGTCCCACAAAGGACATTGATGTCTTTGTTTCAAGATTAGACCTGGCAGGTCTCTCCCACTGGTAGTATCTTGCCGGTGGTCTGGGAAGCAGTGGTGTGTTTACTTTTATTGTGTGTCTGTATGTCTCACCGGCCTAGCTGGGGGGGGGGGGTTGATGCTACATGTTACACGTTTGTTGATTGGACCCCTCACCCCCCCATATGCATGGCCTGTGAACATATGTAATATGTAACTGATGTATCATATCCTAGCTATATACATGTGTATATATATAAATATATATATATATATATATATATATATATATATATATATATATATAGATATAGATATATATATTAATATATATACATTACTATATACAGATATATCTATATATGTATGCATACATGTATAAATTGAGAGATTGTTTGCATGTTCTACATGTACTATATTACATTCCACTCAAAATGTTATATACAATGAATTTGTTCCAGCCATCGATAACAATACTGATGTATGTGATATATGCAGTAGTAGTCGCCTTAGTATTCTTGAAGGGCATCAAGAAGCTTTTGGAAATGTTGTTGATGATGAACTTATGAATTTAAGCATATATAAGTATGATCATTTGTCTAATAATGATGAAAGAAATATAAATCGATCTAATATGATAGAAAATGTGCATATAGATAAAGGTATGGTTGAGCAGATACATGAATATAAAAGGCATAATATGGAACAACAGAATGAAGTTAATTTTTTCATAGATTGTAACCCGGATCACTATATTGAACATAACATAGATATGGAAACGCATGTCATGGAGATAAATAATATTTCTAATGCAGATAAAGCTATTGATACCAATGCGAATGCTTTTTTAAGTAACCCCATTATAGTGACTAATGAAAATCAAGATTTTAAAGTGTTTAATTATTCTGCATTTACTATCAATGTGAAACATGTAAATTTGTTCTCAAAAGGATTTAATTTTGTTCCTTGCAAAAAAGGTAGTTTAGTGGAATCTATATTAGATTTAAAATTGTTTACACGAAAATTAAATTTAAAAATATTATTTCAGAACAAAATAGATGGCCAAAATGAACAATGCAAATACTTTACAAAACCAAGTTTATTTAATCCGCCCATGAATGATGATATAGCTATTTTTGAAAAAATAAGTGAATATTATGTCAGAATGTTTCATAGGAAATATAAGAATAGAATACATTCAAATATGACGTTTGAGGAGCAAATGTTATTCAAAGAAATAAGTGACAATATGAATATAAGAATTATGAGGCCAGATAAAGGCAATGGCATGGTCATTATTGATAATAATGACTATAGTTCGTATATGACTAACATGTTATTAAGTGATACATATGTGGAAGTGAGTAAAAATCAAGTTAATATAGCCTTTAAAAGAATAGACATATTACTGGATGATATGTTACACCAAGGGGAAATAACTGAAAGAGAACATGAGTATTTACATAATGAACATCCAGTAATAAGTGGTATCTTTGGAATTCCAAAGATACATAAGGGCCTTAATAATCTTCAGTTTCGACCCATAGTAGATGGAAAAAGAAGTAAAACATGTTATATAAGCCATTATTTGGATCATTTTTTTAAGGAAAGTATGACACGATTTACTTATATTACAAAGGATTCATGGGATTTTTTATGCAAACTTAAAGAAATTAAAAAATAAAGGAACTTTCGTTGTGGAACGTTGTGACAGTTTGTTCGTATTGATTACAGTTTACCTTGCAGTGAGGTTATAGTCCATTTTCTGCTGTTTTCATCTCCTTATTGGCGTTGCCTCCATCTCGCTTTCCTGGCAAAGGTTTGGTGTTTGTTTTGGTTATATTTATATATTGCTGTCTATATATATCTAACAACATATGGGTCTATGGGTGTCTGCATATGTATATATCTATATGTGGGTATGTATATGTATTCTGTCTCCGTATGTATACAATTGTACTACGGAGAGATAGAGATATATCTCTATGTTGTTATGGGTAGATATACACACACATACCTCTACATATATACATCTACATCTGGTTATTCCGTTCCTTGCCATGTAGATTACACATTGCTGCAGTGGGACTCGTAGCAGGTGTGGCTGTTCGTTGGGTGACGCCTCTGCCCAATGAACACTTTTGCTTACAACCCTGGGGCTGTCCATATAAGCCCACAACAGCCAACACCTGCACACCTAGACCCATAACTAGCTACCCACAGTTCCCCCACCTGCACCTCCTCTACATCGCCCATCCTTACTCCTGGTTGGATCTGAACACACCACTACACACTGCCCACTCTCCATTTCACGGGACCCATGTTATACATTGTCTCGACCCATGGGTCATCAGGCTTTCCCACCCTTATATTCCGGGTATGTACACACCACAGCCAAAATGGTTGGCGTATCACCTTCATTTGGTCTTATGTCAATTTTTGGGGTGTCCCGCAAGGGAAGCTCCTCTCTGTGTTCCAAGATTAGATTTCATGGGTGCGCTGTGTACCCCCACCCAATTGTATCCTGCCTGTGGTCTGGGGAGCAGTGGACTATTTACATAGTTTGCGGGTTTGTGTGTATGTCTCCTGTGTCTGGCTGGGGAGGTGGAAGGTCATGGTACGTGTTTCATGTTTCTTGCTTGGGCCTCTCACTTCCATTGGCATAGCCTGTGAACATATGTCATTCTTGTGTGCTGTTTCCTACCACAGCTGTATATCTGTGTATATTTATGCACACACACACACACACACACACACACACACACACACACACACACACACACACACACACACACACACACACACACACACACTATATATATAAATATATATATATATATATATATATATATATATATATATATATATATATATATATATATATATATTTATATATATATATATATATATATATATATATATATATATATATATATATAAAAATTATATATATATTTGTATATATATATTTTTATATATGTATATATATATATATATATATATATATATATATATATATATATATGTGTATGTGTGTGTGTGTGTGTGTGTGTGTGTAAACAATGCATACCCAGCAAATGCACTTACACACGCTTATTGGTGTTTATATATGCTTAAACCTGCTTGACACTGACACTTCACTCCAGTTCACTTTTAATTATTATTTTGCAGGTTATAGAGCAGGCAGATGTTGAAATATGTTCATATACAGATTACCGATGGAAAATGGTACGCGCTGCAATGGGATTTGGAACGAGAATGTCTGTTCGTTATGCGGCTGCTCTAACCAATACACTATTGGTTTGCTGCCTCATTTGCATATATACCCATATACCCATGACTCCTAGTTCCCCAAACACCCACTCCAACACATCACTAACACTGCAGTCATCCATTCTCCAGTTGGATTTGCGGTGAATCCACACCACTACACATTGGCCACTCCCTAATCCTGTAAACTCATCCCATCACTTGACTCACTCCACGTATCCTTAGAAATCCCAAACTTTTAGTCCTCAAACATTGGTGACATGAGTGACCAAAAGGACACTATTCGCAATTTTTGGGTTGTCTCACATGGGACACGCATGTCTTTATTTTAAGATTAGACTCTATACTTCATAGGTTCATAGGTTCATAGGTTCATAGGTTCATAGGTTCATACTAGGCTATCTGCCCGAGGGCATTTACAAGCCTAGCCCATAGTTTTGTGGCTTACGCCACCCCTTTAGTTTGGAGAAACTATGCCCATTATTTTGCTGTGCCTCTGTCGAGCAGTGACACTGAGGTAACCCCTGGGGTGTATCTGCGATCTCCCATCCATTGGTCAAGATTTCTCTTGAACAAGGCCAGCGAGGTGCTCTGCCTCACATATACCGGGATTTTGTTCCACAGCATAGGGAGTCTTTGGGTGATGAATCTATCCCTCCAGCACGTCCTATTAATAACCGTGTCGAGGTTTAAGTCTCCCGCCCTTGTGGCTCTGAGGGATCTAGACTTTTTGAGATGAAGCATGTTCATCAAATCTGGGTTTGACATGGTCTTGTATGTCAGGCACAGGTCACCTCTGAGCAAGCGGTAAGCAACTGAATATAGCTGGAGTTCTTTCAGTCGGGCAGCATAAGACAGATTTTTGAGACCCTTTATCCTTTTGGTGAGGAACTTTTGTGGCCTTTCCAGCTGCTGCAAGTGTCGGGTCAGATACATTCCGAATGGGGCATTGTACTCAATCATTGGTCTGATGAGTGATGAGTATAGGGAGACTATGACCTCCCTTGATCTAGATGTGAATCCCTTCATGATAAGGTGGGCAATGTAGAAGGTCTTCCTAACTACTTTAGCAATATGAGTGTCGAATGAAAGGCTACTGTCAACCTGGGTCCCCAGGTCCCTGATAACTTCTTCTGTGATCAGTGGATTGCCACCTATATGGTAGCTAGGGGTAACCTTGTTTTTCCCGAAGGGTATGACTATGCATTTCTTGGCATTTAACTTTAGGCCATGGCTCTGGCACCAGTTATCCGTTTCTGTGAGACCCTTCTGAAGGATATCTGTGTCAGATGTGTTTTCGACTACGGTGCCCAGTTTGCAGTCATCTGCAAACTTTGTCAGCCATAACCCTCCTGTGTTTGCTTGTACTTCAGAAAAGTAGATGCCAAACAAGAGTGGGCCCAGGACTGAGCCCTGTTAACATGACACTACAAAAGTATGACTATGTGGTAACACACACATTACACATGAGAGCTAATTATGTATGAGTTAGGCGTAATTCTTTTACAAATAGACCGGTTTAGTAATTGGCGTTGCCATAGCAGGCAGATCACAGGAATGATTCCATATGTGAGAAAGTTCTCGCATTTAATTTTTTCAGCACAGCACTGACGTCGGTCATTGTACACACTACTGCGTTTTAGCAGTTTCGTCCCTTCCCTCTTATGCACAACCTATTATTCTATCTACTGTCGAGGTTTGTAAGGGCACAGTCATGTTATTTATGTCTGCAAATGGAATGAATGTGTTACAGGGAATGTATTTCTACATATAGGTGTATGCATGTGTGTATGCATATATACTTATAACGAACTCACTGACCTCCATGAGGTGGTCCAATTAGAACCAGCCCATCCAACCCTGACATGCCTGGATCCATAATTTCATACCCATAGTTCCTCCATCCCACCCGAGTTCAACAAACATGCATACCATCCATTGTCCAGTTGCTATCGCAGCTATGACACACCTCCACACATTGCCCTCTCCTGAGCATTAGGGGCCCTACACGTATGTTGTCCCAACCCATGTATTATCAGGCTCTCCCACCATTTAGACCTTGAACATACATGCCCTTGCTTGTGTAATGGTTGGATGGCCAATCATCCTACCAATTTTTGGGAAGTCCCACCAGGGACTACCCTCTGATTGTAAAGTAGACTTAGTAGATCAACAATGTTACTCCCAATAGTAATATTCTGCCTGTGGTGTGAGTAGCAGTGCTTTGCTCACTCCTGCCCAGCTTGATATGACATATGCTGACAGCACTATATAATACTGGAGTTGCTGTTGAGTCCCTTCTCATTCCTTTTGTATGCTTTATTGTTATGACGTTCGTTCTTCATAGATATATATCTATAAATATATATATATATATATATATATATATATATATATATATATATATACATATATATATATATATATATACTTGTATACATTTTCTATGCTGGGCACTGCTTACACTCACGCAAGTGCACTCAGACTTGCTTACTGGTACTTATAAATGTTTACTGCTGCTTATTTGTGCTTACACCTGCTTACTAGTGCCTTATTCATTATGACAGTACTACTTTGATCGAATGAAATTTAGGTAAACATCTCATGTAATGCTCAGTTTCACATGTACATGTTATTATGTCAGTTTTACAGCAAAATGCCATTCATTCCACATGGAAAATGATATGTGCTATTGTTGGACTTGAACCGTGAATGTCTGTTAGGCGGATGCTTTAACCACTACACTATTGATGTTTACGTTGATTCTGCATGTTTTTCTCTATTTGAATGATTTTGATGTGTAAGCTACGCTTGGCAGAGGGCAGCGACTTGCAAACATGCTGCACTTTGCTTACACTTTTGATATTGCAGCAATACAAATGTAAAATAGGGACACAGGGAATCTAATTGTGAAAGTTCTAGGGATGGGGCTCAACATTCCACTTCGTGCTTGTGTGTTTACTACTTTGATTTTATTTCACTGTTCGTGGACACTCTTCTATGCTTAGCATACATTTCTCCATGGGCACTGAATTACTGGCTTACTATTAGAGGCAGGCTCTAATAGTAAGCATAGTAGGTTGTGCAACTGTCGGGGCATGTTTATGCCTCCATAGAGCACTTGTACATGCCCCCTGCACACGTTTCCTGTGCACGTCGAGGGTGCAGCGGCGCACCCTCATACATATTCATATGGCGCTGCTGCACCATCTGTAATAAGGATGCTTGGTGCAAGGCTAAAACTGTCCTTGCGCTGAGCTTCATGAATCCTGGGGTATGTCTATAGCAGCCACTTTTACATGCAGATGTGTGTGCTGCAGGCTGCAGCTGATGCTGCAGGCAATAGGCATAAATAAAGAGTGTGAACACTTTGGAGGACAATAAGCTGTAAGAGTAAGTGTAGGAGCTGTGACAGTCTTGTTGTTGAGGCAGAGCCAGATTAAGGGTACCCATCCCAAAGCAATTTATTGCATGTGATTAAGCTAAGTATGTTAGCCAATGTTATCGCTAACAGAGTATTAGGAAACATGTTTGTTGTGTCCTTGAGCAACATAGGCGGTAAATATACCATTATGTCAACCATTTGGGCAACTGTCAGGCCATGTGTTACATTATGGTAGTCATTTGGAATGTGTGCGCTGGCAGTCCTTGTTACTAGCAGGACCTCAATATGCGTATGTTAGTTGGGCAGCTATGCTAATCTGTAATATCATTATGAAATGATTGTGTGCTGCACTCTAATATTAGTGGGCCTCATTTGCATTACCTAAATTAAAATTCTCTGTGAATTCATATTAATGCATGACCTGACACTTTATGCACTTTATAGTGTTGCTATGGGGATATGTCAGGTTTGTGCCTATCTTCAGGACTCTGACTTCCATCATCGAAAAGCAGACATTGCATTTGAAATGCATTGTGTAGATAAAGAGTGCATGACTGTCATTCATTGATGGCTTCACAATAATGTAATTTAAATGCTACACACCACTGAATTTGAGCCCAGGACCATGTGTGGCAAAAATTACTGTTTGCAAAACATTTTACAGACTGAGCCATTGAATCACTGTTAAACCATGTGTATTTGTGAACAAATAAGTGTACACATACAGGCTTTGACATACCTCCATTACATCCATTCTTATGTGCCCGGCTTTATAAGGAGGCATTTCTCCACCAGAGTCCCAGTTGAACATATATTTTGCCATTAATCTTTTAGCAGATGTGTTTCTACATGTTGCTGATAAACATACATCTCAACCTGGAAACATCAAACATCTGGACAAAGCCCATGACAAATAGGTACAAATCTGTACGCTGATTAACATCATATTTGCATACATTATGTAACCCCGCCCACTCCAATGGAATTGTCGGATACCAACTTTCAAATGCAAACTGAGAACAGCCAACCAAACTATGGCACCAGAGTCCCCCTGCAGCCGTTCCAATGCCCCATTACCTGTCTATTTCGCCCCATTTGCCATATACACTGTGTGCATGCATACCGATTTACTTCTACAATGATTATTTGGATTTTATTTTTACATTTTGTAACACAATGTACAAACACTAATAGACACATCTGCTAAACAAAGCAATACTGTCTCACAATGAAAATAGACTTGGCATTAAAACTTATTTGCCCTTGAAACTCACATTAATTGAAACAAACATTGAAACCCACACCACATCCAAAGAAAATGCATCTGGCCAGTGGTTAAAGATTACCTTGGACTGTTTTCAAATCATTGGCCCCTTGCACACAAAACAAGTAACATACCTGTGTTCTTTGATATACCTTCCTGACTTTATTAAATTATATTCCTTGTACAGCACACTTGTTAGACAGAGCACATTTTTAATTTATTGTTTGAACATTTTTCCAGTAGGCAATGAAACAAAATGCATGAACCAATAATGACAAAACTGCCCAATTCAGAACATTTCCAACATAAAAGTCTACTTTCACACCCACACAATATATATCTATATCTATATATAAAATAGAATGACAGTGGTGTAAGCCATAGGCATCTTGCACAGCTTCCTGTACTTATTTTCAATTTCAGTTTTTTTGGGGGGAGGGAAGCGGGGGACAAACGTTTTGGAAAGTTGCTAGAATAAAATGTTATGTGACCAAGATGCATTTCACCACCAAGACTTGCACCTAGGACCCTGTGCAATACAGTCAGCAAAACATACCACTATGCGAAATCAGCAGCCTCCTGAAAGATATGAAGACTGAAACCTAAATGCCTATCATTCAGTGAATTCAGTTCTCACTTCTCACCATAGCTCTCAATCTCTTATTACAAAAACCTGTACAAAGCCAATAATGGGGGAATACATAATTCAGTTCCACTTCTCACCATAGCTCTCCCTGTCTTAGCACAAAAAAACTGGACAAAGCCAATAATGGGGGAATACAGCCCCAAAATAGGGACAAGTTTATCTTCTAAACTTAGAAAATGGTTAGAATAAAAGGTTTTGTGTTACCATTTATTTTCTGAAGAATATGAAGTCTGAAATTCAAATGCCTGTCATTATTTAGTGAATTCAACCCTTCAGTGATTTGACAAAAAAATCCTGAAAACCACAGACTTTGAGGAACAGATCAAAAATATGAGGCATGAATTCACAAGTGGTGGTGGCTAAGGACTTTAGGCTTTTTTACCCTGTACCCAAGGTACAGGGTTTGAGCCTGAGTACCTGTAGCCACCAGGTGCATTAAATTGGGGCATTTTCACACACACATGCATGCATACAAGCAGGCAGAGTAAAGAAAAGGGGCTGGTTTCAGAGGAGGAACCTTGGAAGGAGCACTGACAGTAGTTAAGATGGAAAAGGGGATGACCTACTGACACACTAAACTTTCAAACAGAGGGGGAAAATATACAGCTAGAGAATAATAAAATAGGTCTGTGTTCTTCTTGTACCCTATTCACATGACTACAACATTGTATTATTAAAATAAGTTGTACTTGTTCATCCCACAAGACAAATCAGAGACAGCAAATCATTTATTTTTATTTACCAGCAAATATAATTTCTAAATGACAGAACATTCAGAATTTATTGGGTGACTATCACTTTACTTCAGAAGTAAACATACTTCCTAATAAAGTACTGCCTTGTTACAGGTATTAAACTCTCTATGCTAGTTTAATCCTGTATGTGTAGCATATTTCACACAGACGTAAACTGTGCTTACTTTGTTTCTGCAGTTAAATCATGCTTTTGATTTTACATTCACAGCTTATTTTCTTAGGGTATAGCTAACCCCCCATTTTTCATCTGTGTTGAGAATTCTGCAAAAAATGTTAATTGCTTGTATTTATTCAGTTGTCCATTCATAAGAATATTTACTTTATGACATACCTTCTTATGAACTTACTGTGCATGGTTCAGTTATGATTTGTTTGCCACTTGCATTTTCTAACCAGAAATTCCATTTTTCCAGGTGTACTTTTATGCTATTCTGATTTAATCAGACAAGAAGTTCTTGAACAATTCAACATGCTTATATCAGCATACCTGTAACCTAGGCAGTGTGTTAGGATGCACAGCTTCTTCTACAAGCCTAAAGTGAAAAGAGAATATAAAACCACTTAAACTATTAACAGCTAATTAACTTAACATTCTGGGCAATTAAAGAAGCAGTGCACCAAGCTGAGAAAGAAAACTTGCACATTTTGACAGCATAAATGATCTTTTAATTTTATCAGTCAATATTTTCATCATTTAAACACGAGTATTTAAAATATGTTGATGTTTTAGTTCACATTAGCCTCACCAACACTTATCTTGAGTAGATGGAAAAATATCCATGGGGAAGCATAGAGTAAAAGAGACAGATTTCTGGGAGCTCTATACCCAGATTTCTATCAGTAACACCAATAACAGACACTGAGAAATGGACAAGCCAGGGTGCCAAAGATCATGTTCTCCTTGACACACACACACACACACACACACACACACACACACACACACACACACACATACACACAGACACGATAAAATGTTTCCTACTTCAGTTTGCTCTGCAATAGAATCCTTTCCATTCATCCAGCTCCATTTGAATAAGAATTACTCCCCAATCACTCTGCAGTAACTGCTCAGGCTCCATTTGAATAAAAAGTACACCCCAAAATGCATCGGTATTAACACTATTTGAATAAAAGCTCCATTACTCCCCAAAACGATGCTCACATCTGGACTAACGCTATTTGAAAGTTCCATTTGAATAAATTCCATTACTTCCCATGGACTAATGTTATTTGAATAAAATGTTTCCCACCACACACACCCATTCAGAAGCCAGCCGGAAATGTTTGCACTTGAGCCCTTGAGCTCAATTCCGACAGGCTGGTAGCCCTGACGGAGGCAGCTGGCATCATTGCGCACATGATGACGTCAGCTCAAACAGTGGAAAAATAAATAAAAAAATAAAAAAAGCTGAGAAAAAGTTGGAAATGAAGGGAAGCCACTCGGGAATCGTGGCACCCCATTATTTGGACCCCAAAACTTGGTAAAAAATGAGTAATTCAGTACGGTTGGGAGGTATGCTGATAAATGTGCACAATGACCTGCAATTAGAGACCTAACTTGCATCCATTATTATGTGTCTGGCTTTTTAGTGGTGTAGTCCTGTACTAGACTCTAGGTTACACTCCCAGTTTTTCCATTACTCTTTCAGCAAGTTTGGGTGATGCAGTGCAATGCACAGCTCTGCTTACACATGCATAATGATGTTAACTTGCAGTTATGATGTTTTAATTGCAATCTGTGTTGTAATTGACAGCCGTGTGGCATGGCAGGTTAATGCAGTGGTCTGCAGGTGTGATGGTCTTGGGTTTGAAAAAGAGGGCAGGTGTTTATTATCATTTACAGCACATATATCAATATAACTCTATTTAGCTGAGCATAGCAATGCTGCACAACATGGTGTCATGCAAAAAAAATCTTTAAAAAAAAAAGAAAAATGGGCAAATAGGACAGTCATGAAATGGGGTGCAAGCAGGGCAAAAAACATAGTGAACGGCAGGTGGGTATGTGTAGGAAGGGTGTAGGAAATAACCATAGCTATCCATTTCTTGTACATCAACAAGTCTACACTTTGACAGAATTTGTAGATGAATTTGGACTGTCACCCCCCCAGAGAGAGGGGTGAGGACAACATAGCTGTGTTGTCAAGTGAATTGGAGCAAATTACATGTGTCTGGTGGACACGTGTGAAATGGAGAGCTATGTATGGGACAATATTTTTTGGGGGGGGCAGGTGCTCATTTTTTGTTTAGGGTGATAGTGGAATGTTAGGGAAGTGACATAGGTATGTTGTGAGGGTAAGTTGGAAAGGTGAGGAAGCTTTTGCAGACAGACAAGACAGATAAGACAGCAGACAGGGGTGGTGTGTAACAAAAAAGGGGGGTGAATACCTTGGATGTGGAGGTTGTTGTGGAATCCCAGGCTCAGGTGCATCTGTAAGGTAGCAGTGTGACTCAAGTCCCCACTCATTTGACTGTCGGCACTGCTCCTTCACTGCCCTTGTGGAGGCAGTGGTGGAGGCTAGGCTCTGGGGTGAGACTGCCCTACCAGGGTGGCAAGCATGCCCTCCATCCAGCACAGGCAATATCCAAAAGTTCAGAAGAATATCCTGTGCACCAATCTTGGCAGTTCATCACAGTTGACAAAACCACTCCCTCCACTACCACTCCCAGAGAGGGGTCCAGCCCTGGAGCGTGGGGCGGAACTATCCAACACTGCAGGTAGTGCAGGGGCTGCAGAGGGGGCACCACCAGGCTGTGTCCCAGATGTGCTTGGCCCTGTTGTCATGGCCAGAGGCATAAAGGTAAGTGGATCACCTGGAACCGGCCGACCTTGTCCCGCTGCAGTAAATTAGATATAAAGATAAGTTAAGGTTAGTAATAACCAAACCAATGTTAGTATTAACATAATGGACTTAATATTGATTAATCCATATACACATTAAGGTATATTATATGAAACACAACAATAAGTAACATAACAGTAAGGATGTTAACAGCAAACCAGTATGAAATAACCCATAAGGCCA
This sequence comes from Protopterus annectens, assembly GCF_019279795.1. NCBI lineage: Eukaryota > Metazoa > Chordata > Ceratodontiformes > Protopteridae > Protopterus > Protopterus annectens. The sequence continues at coordinate 128,297,509 of NC_056737.1, forward strand.
ACATAACAGTTAGTTTAGAAGAATATATTAATATTAAATCATAATAATCCTCTATCACCTACGTCTCAGTGAGGTAGTAAATTCCTTTAATAAGATTTTCCTTGACACACTTGATTCTGTTACTCCTTCCAGGAAAATCCGAATCAAATCCAACTACGCCCCCTGGCTAACAAAACAAACCCGCACAATCATGCACAAAAGAGATGCTTCCTGAAAAACCACGGTTAAAAACAAATCCCCTCTCTTACTGCAGACATACAAAGAGCACAGAAACTTGGCTAAAAACTAATCAATAAAGACAACATAGATTTCTTTCCTCTAACCAAAGTAGCCAACACAAAAATCCAAAACAATTCTGGACCACCATCAACAACCTACTCCACCCAGGTAACCTCACTACTCCCAAACCCTTTCTAAACAACACTGCTTCTGAAACTGCCACCCTCCTTTATAACTATTTCATTGAAACTATTCAAAACCTCACTTAATAAACAAAACTATACATCTCACCCAACACCTCCACTACCCCATAACGAAACTCTCCCCAATGAGTTTTCTTTTCAACCATTTCCAACTACTACAATTAAATCCCTCCTTAATAAACTTAAACCCTGCTCTCCCTCAGCAGACCAACTACCCTCCCTCAGCAGAACAACTACCCACTCACTTCCTAAGAATAGCTGCACAATCCATCACCTACCCTGTCTCTATTCTTATTAATCATTCCATCTTAGAAGCCCTGGTCTCCGACATTTGGAAATCCTTTTATACTATCTCTGTTCACAAAGGTGGCAACTCTATGGATCCCTCTAACTTTAGACCTATTGCTATCCTGTTCCACCTATCCAAAATCTTGGAAAAGTGCATCCATGTTCAGCTTCTTAAACACATTCTCAACAAAAACCTCCTCACTCCTATCCATCATGGCTTTAGACACCACCATAGCACTTGTACTGCATTGCTGTCATTTACCCAAACAGTAGTTGAAGCTTATGACAATAACCTCCTCATCTCCAGTCTTTTCCTTGATCTCGCAAAAGCCTTTGATACTGTCTCTCATTCTAAACCTCTTACTAAACTATCAAACCTCCATCTCTCTACCTCCTTCATTAACTAGTTCTCTAGCTATCTCTCCGCCAGGCAGCAATCTGTCTGCTGGCAAACATTCTTCCCTGTTAAAACAGGAGTCCCCCAAGGATCAGTTCTGGGCCACCTCCTGTTTAATATATTTACTAACAAACTTCACTTTGCTACTGACCTTTCTACACTTCTACAGTACATGGGCAATTCCACCCTCATTACCTCTTCTCACAACATCTACTAGGTCTCACCAAGAAGAGTAGTTCCAGAACCGCAAAGTGAAGACAATAGTTCGTAAAAAAGGTAAGTCCTTTATTAGTTGCCAAGTGATAAAAATCCAAAGACAATTGGTACAAAGCAGCAAAATCAGACCAAATGGTAAAAATCCAAAGTCAGTAGGTACAAAACAGCAAAATCAGACAAGCGCTTTCGCTTGGAAAATGCCAAGCTTTTTCAAGTCAAAAACAGTTGCCTGCAGTGAGGCAACTGTTTAAATGAGGATGTTAATTAGTCACGTGTTTGGTTAGAGCTGAGTTGCATTAAGAAACAATTGAGACTGTTTTGAGCAAATGAACAGCCAAATAATAAAATGAAACATTAAAATGTGCATAGGTTAAGTTGACATTGCATTGTTTATACATGACTGGTAAACCAAGTGAGTGTTATGATGAAATTAAAAACTTTTTAATTTCATCATAACACTCACTTGGTTTACCAGTCATGTATAAACAATGCAATGTCAACTTAACCTATGCACATTTTAATGTTTCATTTTATTATTTGGCTGTTCATTTGCTCAAAACAGTCTCAATTGTTTCTTAATGCAACTCAGCTCTAACCAAACACGTGACTAATTAACATCTCATTTAAACAGTTGCCTCACTGCAGGCAACTGTTTTGACTTGAAAAGCGCATTTTCCAAGCGGCGCTGTCTGATTTTGCTGTTTTGTACCTACTGACTTTGGATTTTTACCATTTGGTCTGATTTTGCTGCTTTGTACCAATTGTCTTTGGATTTTTACCACTTGGCAACTAATAAAGGACTTACCTTTTTTACGAACTATTGTCTTCACTTTGCGGTTCTGGAACTACTCTTCTTGGTGTTATCAGTTTTGCTCTTATTTATCTACTAGGTCTCACTGAACAAACCTTTGCCTCTGTCAAAACCTGGCTTTCTGATAACCAACTCATATTAAATCCAAAATAAGACAAACTCCTTTTCTTCTTCCCTAAAACTCTTGCTCAACACAAAGCCTCTTTCTCTCTCTCCTCTTACAACAACACCATTATTAAACCTGGACCCCATACTAAACTACTTGGAGTTAACACTGATGATGCATTAAAATTTGATACTCACATTCAACAAAGTATAAAAAAAGACCCACCAGAAACTTGGACTTTTCTACTGAAAATCAAAAATTTTTGTCACCCACCTCCAAACCCTCCCTAGCTCAGGCTCTACTCCTACCTTGCCTTCTTTTTCCTGCCCCTGTCCTTACCCATGTTTAAACATCTTTTATCACTAAACTAGAGCAAATTTATAACAAAATTGCCACACTTGCTGCCAACCTTCCTCACAAATCTCACCACTGTCTTGCCCTTAGATCACTCCAGTGGCCAGAATTATCCAACCAGCTACTTATACCCTAGCTACATATTGCTCACTCTATCCTATATGAACCCTTATCCTGTCCCTCCATCTCCAACTTAGTCTCCTTCTACAACCCCCCTCCCCACCTCTGTTCTGCCAATAAACATCTCCTTCAGTTATACAAACCTAACAAAAACATTGGTAAACCCTTTACAAATACTCTCTAGCCCATAGCAGGAACTCACTCCCACTCAACATAAGAAGCATACAGCAAAAACACCTGTATAAGAAAGAACTTAAACATTTTCTCCTGAAGACTTAGTCATGCCCTTGTCAAACCCCTACTTGAACTAGTCTTCTCTCTCCTCTTCTTAACTGTTTTTCCCTATTCTACTCTTTTAGGTTCATAGGTTCATACGTAGGTACTAGGCTATCTGCCCAAAGGCATTTATAAGCCTAGCCAGAATGAGTTGGCTTTCGTCACCCCCTTAGATTTGTTCCTTGTGCCTCTGTCCAGCACAGCCACTGAAGTGATCCTGGGGTAAACTTTCTGTTTCCCATCCACTCATCAAGGTTTCTTTTGAAGAGTGTTAGTGAGGAGCTCTGCTTAATGTAGATTAGAATCTTGTTCCAAAGCATGGGAAGTCTCTGGGACAGGAATCTACCTCTCCAGCATGTCCTATTTATTGTTGTGGTGAGGTTTAGATCCCTAGAACATGTGGCTCGAGGGGATAAGGTTTTCTTTAGGTGGGGCATGTCCATCAATTCTGGGTTGGACATGGCCTTGTATGTCAGGCAGAGATCACCTCTGAGTAGGCGGTATGCTACTGAGTACAGCTGGAGTTTCTTCAGTCGAGCTGCATAGGGCATCTGTTTGAGGCCAGTGATCCTCTTGGTGAGGTACTTCTGTGGTCTTTCCAGCTGTTGCAGGTGTCTTGTAAGGTACATCCCAAATGGGGCATTGTACTCTATGATGGGTCTGATGAGTGATGAGTAGAGGGGCACAATGACCTCTTTTGATCTGGATGTGAACCCTTTTGTGATTAGGTGGGCCACGTAGAAGGATTTTCTAACCACTTTGGCAATGTGATTATGAAAGGTGAGATTACTGTCTACTTGGGTCCCTAGATCCCTTATTACGTCTTCCATATTTAGGGGACTACCACCTATGTGGTAATTTGTGGATGCTTTGTTTTTTCCAAAGGAGATGATTATGCACTTTTTGGCATTTAGCTTGAAGCCATGATTTTGACACCAGGTAATCGTCTCAATGAGACCCTTTTGAAGGATGTCTGTGTCAGCTGGAGAGTCAATTATAGCCCCTAGTTTGCAGTCGTCTGTGAACTTGGTCAGCCATAGTCCTCCTGTACTTGCCTGTACCTCTGAGAAGTATATGCCGAACAGGAGGGGTCCTAGGACTGAGCCCCGGGGCATACCACTTGTAACTGGTTTAGAGTCGGACCTAGCTCCTGCAACTCTCACTATGTGGGTTCTGTCCGTGAGCCAGTTGGCAACCCATCTTGTGACGTAGGGGTTTATGTTCAGCTTGGTGAGCTTGTCTATAATACCAGAATGGGGAATGGTGTCAAAGGCCTTTGTGAGGAACAGGTAAGCTGTGTGTACCACCTTTCCCTAGTCGTACCACAGGGTTCAGTCCTGGGTCCTCTCCTGTTTGGTATCTACTTCTCTGAAGTACAGGCTAACACAAAGGTCTTTGGCTAGTGAAGTTTGCAGATGACTGCAAACTAGGAGCTATAATCAAAACTCCTAACGATGTGGACATCCTGCAAAAGGGCCTCACTGAGACAGATCAAAGCCATGGCTTCAAGCTCAATGCCAAAACGTGCATTGTCACCTTCTTTGGTAAAAACTCTGTACCCATTAACTACAACATAGGCGGTAGTATACTTAACACTGAAAGTGCGGTAAGAGACCTTGGGACACAGGTGGACAGTAGTCTCTCCTTTGGTAATCATATCACCACAGTAGTCAGGCAATCCTTCCAGGTGGCACACCTCATCACAAAAGGTTTCTCATCCAGAAAAAAAGAGGTAATTGTTCCCCTCTATTCATCACTCATTAGACCCATTATAGAGTACAACGCCGCTTTTGGTATGTACCTCACAAGACATCTACAACAACTGGAAAGGCCGCAGAAATACCTCACAAAGAGGATTACCGGCCTCAAACAGATGCCCTACACAGACTGTCTCAAAAAACTCCAGCTTTACTCCGTTGCATATCACCTACTCAGAGGTGATCTCTGCCTAACATACAAAGCTATGTCAAACCCAGAGCTGTTGGACATGCTCCACTTAAAGAAATCCCAATCCTTCTGAGCTACATGCTCTAGGGACCTAAACCTTGTCACCACAATAAACAAAACATTCCAGAGGGATAGATTCCTGTCCTAGAGGCTTCCCATACTCTGGAATAAACTACCTATCTATATCAAACAAAGCTCCTCATTAGCACTCTTCAAGAAAAATCTTGATGATTGGATGGGAAACAGGAAATTCACCCCGGTGATCACTTCTGTGGCTCTACTCGACAGTGACAGAGGAAAATAATTTTCTTGGGTGGCTAAAGCCAAGGTACCTTTTTGGCTGGGCTTATATAGGTGCTAGGGCCGATAGCCTAGTACCTACCTATGAACCTATGAACCTATAGCCCTGTTAACTGTCTCAAAGAAGTCCACCAGGTTTAGGAGGCATGATCTGCCCTTAACAAAGCTAAACTAGGTAGGGTCCAGTGTTTGGAGGTTCCCAATGTCTCTGTTAATGAGTTCCATAATGATGCGGTCCATAGCCTTGCAAACCAAGCTAGTCAGGCTTATAGGGCGATAGTTCCCAGGGTCTGTTGTGGCTCCACCTTTGCGGAGCAGAATAACCATTGATGTGTTCCACTCTATGGGTACATAGCCTGTGGAGAGGCTGAGTTTGAACACTGTGTTTAGGTGAGGGGTTAGTTAATCTTTGAGCTCGTGTAGGATGCAGCCTGGGACACCGTCCAGTCCCATTGATGCTGTGTTTTTGGCTTTGGAGAGGGCTGTTTTAACCTGAGTGTCTGTGATTTCAGGGACTCTACATTCTTCTGGTATGGTTATGGACCCTTTTGGGGTGAGAGGGGGATGAAGTTTGAGCTGAACCTGTCTGCCAGAATGTTGGCGATATTGGTCAGTTCACTGAATTTTGTGCCATTCTGTACTAACTCAGAGCAGGTCTGAGCATTACCACTTAGATTCTTGACATAGCTAAAGAATGCCTTGTGGTTATCTTTGGAGCCTTTGGCAATTTTTCTTTCAAAGCTCGCCTTGAATGATTTTATGAGGGATCGTAGTTTCTTGCTGATACTGATCAGGGATGTCTTCCTTCTTGGGATTTTACTCTTTTCTGTACTAGTTTCCTCCTTCTATTGTATAGCTTGTTTATGGCAGGAATCCACCAGACTGGTTTCCTTTTCTTGGAGGAGTGAGTCTTGGTTTTGCTTGAGATGGCACAATCCATGCTTTCTTGTAGGTGCCCGTAGAATGCATTAGTAAAAGATTTTTCAGCTTGGACAGTGTTATCCTTCAGTATGGGGGCTTTGAAACTTTCCACATCGGTCTTAAATAATGTGAAGTTTGCTTTTGAAAAGTTTTTCACAGAGGCTTCCTTGTCCGGGGTGAGGGCGGAATGTGGATATCCAAAGTAATTTGTTTATGGTCAGATCTAACCAGTGAGGGGTTGACCTCTGGTGTGGAACACCGGGAGCCCATGTTGGTGATGACCGGGTCCAATATGTTGTCACCTCTTGTGGGAGTGTTGACCAGTTGAACCAGGGCATTTGAGTTTATAAATTCTAGGAAATGCTGGGCAAGGGAGTTAGTACTTGAGTAGTTCTCCCAGTTAGTGTTTGGGTAATTGAAATCACCCAATATTAGGGTGTTTGGTAGGACCTTTATGTTTCCCAGTGTTTCCAGAAATGCAGAATGGGGGTCCTGGTGGATGATCTGTAGCAAGCTACAATTTGAATTGCAGTTTTGCCCATTGTTAGTTGCACATGGATGATCTCTAAAGCATTGTGCTGTGCCACTAACCTAGAGGTGTGGGTATCCTTGATGAATATGAATACACCCTGGCCTTTTGTATTTCAGTTTGGGTTCTGTGGCCGAAATGTATGGTATGAGTTGTAGCCTGGTAGTGCTGGGGTGCTCTTTGGAGACTTAAACCAGGTTTTTGTTACTGCACATATATCAATTTTCTCCATACTGAGGAGTGCCTTGAGTGTGTGCATTTTGAGGTTTAGACTTCTGGCATTGAGTAGCATTACCCTCAGTTTTTTGCTACTTGTGCTATTTACGGCACTGGGTTTGTCTTTTGAGCCTTGCCTAAAAAAGGCACTATGGGGGTGGCAAGAGCCTTGGCCAGTATTCGAAAGCGTAAGAGTGACAGGTGCAAGCCATCTCTAGCAAAGCAGCGTGGCTTGTCGAGCATGTCATCCCAGGTGGACAGACACTGGATCTCCTTTGAATGACGCCAGAAACTTAGCCAATTGTTGAAAATGAGAATTTTTTTCTATATACTGTGGTATCATTCTTAGTGAGGGCAGGATGCTACTCAGGGTCAGGGTCATACTGACCTGGGCTACGTGATCAGAGAGCTCTTCCATGTCTCTTTTCATGTAGTCCAGGGAGGTACAGCTCAGGTCATTCACACCAACATGGACAATGACAGAGTCAAATTTGTACTTGTTCTGGAGTGACAGTGACCTGAGTGCTTGTGTTATGTGGTGGATCCTGGCACCCAGCAGACAGCTAACAGTAACCTTCTCCTTATTCAGCCTAGTGAGTGGGATGTCAGTGTGCCTGGCTATAGGGTCACCTATTACTAGTATGCTGGCTATGTCATTTTGCCTTAATGGCTGTGATTGCATGGCACACTGGTTTTGTGAAGTATGTGTTTCATGGCTTGTGTTAGGGGGGTGGAGGTTGCCTGGTTGTTTGCTTTGGAGGTCTCTGTTGGTTTTGCAGATTTTTATTTAGAGCCTCCTAGTATGTTTTCATGTATTTATGTGTGTTTTTTGCCGGTGCTGGTTTAATGGGTTTTTGTGAGACTGGTGGTGTAATGCAAGTATTTCCCTTCTCCTCTTGACTATCTGATCAAGTCTTGGGTTGAAATAGCTTAGCCTGCAGTTTGGCTATATAGTTGCATCTCTCGCATGTATTAGTGTTTGGTGGTAGGAGGAAAGGGTTGTCTGTGTACATGAGGTAGTTGTAACATTGCCTCAAAATGCCCAGATTCACCAGTTGGACTGGAAAGTACACCTGAAACTGCCCTTTGGACATGCCTGGATAGGTACAGTGAACTGTTTTACTGGATGGCTGGCAAGGTCGAATAGAGAGCCTTGTCCTTCTGTACAGTACAAGAGGGTCTAGTGCAAGGGTTTATAAGTGCTTGCTATTAGTTTTGAGCAAGTGCTGGGCTGAGAAATGAATGTCTTGAGTGCTTAAGTTAAAAGTTTGTCTAGTTCCAAGGGAAAAACTGAAGAGGAGACTTTGTGGAGCTGGGAATAGTTCTACCCTAGCTAACTGGCGCTGCCCAGCACACACAACTGGGTAAATGTGGTATTTATAGCAGAGAAATGAAAGAGATAGAAATTAGTCCAAAAATGGCCAATAAACTACTAATGTTTGGGCTGAAACCACTCCTCAAGGGACAGATAGGGTGCTCAAAGCTCCCCTCTCTGACAGGTGAACAGATAAACTTCCTTCTATCCAAGTAAGGTATGGGCAAACACAGAGATTTTTAACACAGCCCTGAATTCAGCACTAACCTGAAAACTGGACTATACTAGCTTAGAAAGGTGGGAAACAAGTATATATATATATATATATATATATATATATATATATATATTTTTTTTTTTTTTCAGAAAATAAAGCAGATACAATCAAAAGACACTTTAAATGCACAGAAAAGGATACTTATTGTTATATATCACAGATCAGAGTTGTAGGCAATGCCCCTAGTAATAAAGTAGGAAGAAACACAAATACAGCAAAAGCAGAAGAATATATATATATATATATATATATATATATATATATATATATAAACAATATAACTGATTTAAACAAGTTACCCAATTAGCCAGTAAAAAAGCTCAAAACTGAGCCCTGTTCCAGCAGTCTTCAATCAGACAAGTTCTAACTGCACACTCCTGCTACTTGGGTGCAGGGGAACCTTCTCCAAAAAAGATGGCCTGGATCAGTGCTCAAGTTATACAAATAAAGCTAGATTCAGCAGGCCTGAATCTGGTCTATGCTACAGCAACAAGGTGCACCAGTTTCAGAAAGAAACAGTTCAAATAAGCAGGCACAATAAGCCTGTGACCAGAAAGTCCCAGCTCAGAACGGCAGAATCCAGCCTCTCCTCCCACAAGAGTGCAGACCACAACCCTTTTAATGTAGAATAACTGGCCTGAAGCCCAAGTGCTTAAGCCAAAAGACTTAGAATAACAGTTACAATTTAATCAGCCTACTACCAAGCAGTAATAAATGCAGCAGAATAAATAAAATTGAGTACTTTTAAGAAAAGCAAAATAAACGAGGAGGAAACACAAATACAGTAAAAGAAGATGAATAAAATGCAACAATTTTTTTAAGTGCAAGGCGAGAGGAAGGAAAAACCCAAGTGTGTTGGCCTTCTCAAATCTTCTCTCTGTATTAAGTTGAGTGAACAATAGACTCAGAATATGATCTCACTGTACTCGGTTAAGTGAGCAAATGAGATGGACTCAGGAGGAGTGTTCTAATAGAGACTTACAGAAGGGGTGGTCCATTCCAACATTAATACCAACACAAGAACAGGGAGGGTGGGTAGGGATCTAACTGCAGAGAGACACACAGCACGCTGTTCAATGAAACACACAATTAGGAAACAGAAAAAAAAATGAAAATACAGTACTTTTTAAAACTGTAAGTTTGTACTTAACAGAAGACTAAAATACACTACTGCAAGTTTCACTTCACTTCAGCTTCTAATGCAGATGTTTGTAGCCAAGCAAGTCTCTCAGAAGTTCAGCATAAAATGATTTCTCAAACTTTGTGGCTAGCACTTAAAGTACAGAGGAATCCCTCTAGGCTATTAAATATCAGATAACAAAGAAGTGATAAGACCACCACCCCCTCTTATAGCAGAGACACATACAGCACACTGTTCAATGAAATACACAATTATGAAACAGAAAAAATGAAATGCAGTACTTTTAAAACTGCAAGGTTGTACTTAACAGAATATTAAAATACACTACTGCAAGTTTGACTTCACTTCAGCTTATAATGCAGATGTTTGTAGCCGAGCAAGTCTCTCAGCAGTGGAGCATACAATTATTTCTCAAACTTTGTGGCTAGCACTTAAAGTACAGAGGAATCTCTCTAGGCTATTAAATATCAGATAACAAAGAAGTTATAACACCACCCCCTCTTATAGCAGACACACACACAGCACACTTCTCAATGAAACACACAATTGGGAAACAGAAAAAAATGAAAATACAGTACTTTTAAAACTGCAAGTTTGTACTTAACAAAATACTAAAATACACTACTGCAAGTTTTACTTTACTTCAGCTTCTAATTTAGATGTTTGTAGCTAAGCAAGTCTCTCAGAAGTTGTACTTGCTCTAGCAAACTATATTCTTACTGTACTCGACTGGGCAATTTTCTGTAAACCTTTTGTTATTTGGCCTTTGCTATAAACTGTTGTTCTTAAATTCTGAAATTGTACTTGTTAATCTGTTATTTTACATACACATTGTACTGATGTGCACAACATTTTTGACTTGTACTATATTTTTGTGACCTTACTATAATATTTTGTAATTATCACAATTATTTGTATTTGTGTCTGGAACTTTTCTCCTCAGGTCGCCTCTGAAAGTGGGCCCCTGTCTCAGCTAAACTAACCCGGTTAACAAATGTCAATACATAAATAAATAAATAAATAAATAAATAAATAAATAAATAAATAAATAAGAAATAACATTAATAAATTAAAAAAAGATAAGGGGTGGGGAGTGAGAGAAATACATACCATTAGTGAAATTGCAGATGATATTAATACACAGACTACTAATACATACTTCTACTGGTGTGCAGTGTCAGTTGTGAGTACAATGACTCCAATTCTTCTATAGATGATGTTGCACATAAATACCTCTCAAGCAGTTAGCATGGGATAGTATGGGCCAAGCACTAACAAATGCAGGTACACAGCCACACATAACTGTTTTGCATACTGTGCTTGTACATAACTACCAAGGTATTCTGTAAATGGATTTTCAAATACATTGCATTCCAGGTAATCATTTATCTGCTAATCAGGGACCAGACAGATTGGGCATTTGTCATTACATTATGAAAAATCATGACAGTTGACAGGTATGTTTGTGTACATTAAGTAGACTAGACAGCCACTCCTGTCTTAGATGGCAGGCATGGGTGTAGAACCCAAAAGCCGTGACTCAAGGGGACATGTGCAATTAATGTAACAACTGATTGCAGTGACATTACGACACACATGCAATGAATATAGTCCTGTTGCCATTATTTGAACACATTACTTATCAAACCACAATCCTGCTTTACACTTTATTGTTATTGCTCCTTAGAATATGTGAATTATACACATGATATCTGTCCAGGATGTGGGCTACCTTACCCATATACTTTTTTTCCTTGAGCAGGAGGAATAGAGAGCACTATTTGACTGAAAGTGGCCTGAAGACAGCCCTGAACCATACTGTGGGTTGTGGAATGCATTTATCAGGCAATTATTTTGCATCCTTTATTAATTTAATTTTTACAGTTCACTTCAGTGACATTAGAACACACAGACAGTGAATACAGCCCTACTACAGTTATTTACATACATTACTTATCAAACTACAATCCTGCTTTAAACCTCATGGCTTATTGTTTATTGTTTATTGCACTAGCGTTATCAGAAAATATCCATACTTACCAAACTCATGGTGCATCCTGGCCAGACGCCCTGCATAAGACTGGACATTCTGAGCCTGTTCAGCTACAGCTGATGGAAAAGAAGCAAACCATTATGCATACCAGTTTTTGCATGGATTCAGCTTGTATTTTAGTAAAGTAGTAACAAACATACTTAGAACTCTTTGGGGCATGCCAACCCTAGCATCTTGGATGCAGGTTTCCAAGGTTCCCATCTTCCTTCACTTCAGGTCTTCATAGTGGTGATGACACTGCTCACTAGTGCGGGGGATACCAGTAACACTGGTTAGATCCCTGGCCAACTGATCCCAGGCTTCAGCTTTACATTCTGAACTCTGGTAACTGCCATACAACAGCTGGGGTTCGTAGTTCTAGACCAAAAGTCCAACAAATACTCTGGACTCCTGCACACCCCACTTCTGCACTTGAAAACATGCTCCCTCACCAACACTATCAGACATATCAACAGGTTACTAAGACTCCAATGAATGCTGCAGAATTTCCACCTATTGGCCTTAATATAGGCCAATTCTGCCCTTACATGTCATAAAGTAACAATCAAAAAAGTGCAGCATTGCTAAGCATCACGCAAACCAGCTTAGCGGAGCTGAGCATCTCCTAAACTCGCACAACCGTGTTTTAGCAAAGCTTAGCAACATGCAAATAGGAATAGACGTTGACCACGTCTAAGCAGTGCTTAGCATCATGCAGTTTTTCCAAATGTAACAATTTGTTTTTGAATTAAACTGCCCTTTAGGTCACCTTACACATTTCCACAGCAATAAATGTAAAAATGTATGACTGCTGGGGATTCAAAACCATGACCTACTACACTTTAGGCTGTGACTCTACCTATTTAACTACTTGGATAGTGAGCAATCTAGTAAACCTTCACATATTACTAAGCTACCTGTTAGGATTGCTAAGTACCATCCAGTGCTGTGCAAACGGTCATTAAAAAAATAAAATAAAAACACGTAGACAAAAACAAATAATTAATTACATCCAGTTTCTGTTTTTAGATATCTGGCAGGTGCAGCTGTGCATGTGTAAGAGCAGCTTTGCACTGCTGTGCTCCACGTCACACTGTGCCAACAGGCATAAAATAATAAAATCAAAACAAATATTAAAATTCACACAGATTTCTACACTAGCAGGATACATTGCAGGGATTCTTGTCCTGTACATAACATCCCTACAGGAATTCCCTGGACAATCCACAACCATGGGACAGTCTCTACACTATTGCCTACATGGATTCAATATCTGTGTTACTATGATCTCACTCGGCAGCGCTCTGTGACTAATATGCATGGTGTACTGCCAAGGGGGAACCATGGGCATGCACATGGGCACATTCCATGTAGACTCTACACAGATTTTATTGAATCCTGGGGACTGACAAAAAAGAACAGTGTTACAGTAGCTAAAACATTACATCAATAATTATGGTATATGAGTAAAAACACGAGGATGTTATTGTTGCTGAAATAAGGAGAATAAAGTTGTAAAGAAGAGATGACAATATTATGTACTTGTTAAAATGAACAAAACTTAAAGTTTTCAAAAAGCTACAGAAAAAATAGACATTAAGAGCTGTAAAACAAAAGCAATGACAATGGAATAAAAATGGTTTCCAAACATGGATTAAATACAAGAAAAAAAGCCTTAAGTAATGGCTTGCTCTGTCAGTCCAGTACCACACAGAATAAGATATACTTGTCCAAATACCCAAGTTGTCAAAAGCAACTTGGATGTACTAACTTTAACAGCTAGTCAACAACAGAGACTATCTGCTGGTGTTAATATGTGATCTTTCACATACCCTTGCAGAGATGAGCCTTAAAATCAAGCTGAGCAAAAAAAAAAAAACAATACTCTTTGGATATAAAAATTAATAAAGGAATGAGTACTGGGGAATTTCTCAATCGAATGTACACACTCACACACTCAAGGATGAATTTTTTAATTTAATTTACTTCATAATAATGTACGTGAAATAATCTTTTATAGGCCATTTTCAGCCATAAACTGAGCCACTATGACAAGAGTAAATGCCACGCATATATGGACAATTTATACTAGTCAAGCAGCCAGCATATTTTGGGAAGTGGGAGGCAACTGATGTATATGGAGACAACCTAGATACACACTTTGAAAACATGAAAATCCACAAAAACAGTACTGACACTGTGAGGCAGAGGCCTTACCATTGATTTGCCATGCTCAAGTTGGAATCATCACCTATTTTCATCATATTTAAGTAGAACTGTGAGTAAAGTTACAGCAGTGCAGAACAACTGCTGTTAAGTTACAACACACTGACAAAATAGGCACGTCTTTCTGATGGTAGTGGAATTTTGCTACCTACACTAAAATTATGAAAACCTGAAAGTTTGTTGAAGGAATATCCTTGAATGGATGGAAGTGTGAACACTGAATCACTGAAAGCCATTTCAATGAATGGGGAGTCTTGCAGTTTCTCCACTGTTGTGCAACCATGGTCTTGGCATATACGTTTAGGGGTTTTGGGTGCATCCATCCACATGGGGGATATAGGGGGCTTGCCCTCCTGTAAAAACAAACTTGAAACTGTTCACTGAAAGAGGCTTTAAGCAAATCATATTTATGCATTTTACAGTCAAAGAATAATCTTTCAACAAATAATCATGAATCCAAAATCATACCTTTCAACCTGCAGTCATTGAAAATAGGAGCAAAGACCCTTGAAAAACAATATATCCATCCAAAATCTGGACCTCTAATTAGTATAAAATTGAATGTCAATAACACATAACTGCCCGCTTCTAGTAGAAATGTGGACTAGTACTCAGAAACACATTTCAAAAAATGTGACAAAATAATGAAAAAATAGAAGCATATCAAACAGACAGTGTAAAATATTTAGACTTTAATGAACTGTACTGCAACATTCTACAATACAAGGTAATTTATTTTCTCTTATGAAAAAAGGAAGATGTAAAGTATGTGTCTGTTACTGATGCCACTAGTATGTTGGTTGTGTAATATGGTTTTCTGTGTACTAGATAGCTTCAAAAATGTAGGTGATGGGGGGATTTAGAACATTGTTTGAAGGGGTAAAGCAAGCCTGAAAATGGAGACATACCTTCAAAAATAGAGACAGACTGTGTATGGGTAAATCAGGCCTGAAAATTGAAATGCCTCTCCAATATAGGGACATTTGAGAGGTCTGCTCAAAATATACCTTTCATGTTGTACAATCTGCATTTGAATCCAGCCTACCAAAACTTTCTACAGAAAAGAGCATGTGTTATATTATGAATGGAGGTAATAAAAGGCAAATACATGTTTTTCATTATTACTAGAGCTAATAAAAGGCCACAGGATGGCAATCAACTGTCTACCAATTGCCCTCTGAATCTGTTATCTCATTTGCACTGTCATCTGAGCAAGAATGACCACTATACATCCTTCCAACATCTGATCAGAATTAAACTATTCACAAGAAGATTTAGGCTGTCTGTTTCCTTATCCTTTCTCTCACAGTTCCCCCATTTTTCACATATCAGCAGTGGTAAGGCTTTATCTATTTCTTGTCCCCTGCAGACCAACACTCATCCATGCCCTTTCCATGAACTGCTCTCTTGTCAGCATTTGCAACACAAATTAGGACATTCCCTTGACATGGAGATGACTATATTTTCACAGGTGTTATAAAATATATGCAACAGCCATTTTTATTTTAGCTGTGAACAGGTTTATATTAATTGGAAGAATTTACCAGTGGCATTCATTTCAATTTATGTTTGGTAATATCTACTGAGTTAACAGAATTATAAATCTAGTTAATCCAGTCTTTTCCCCTCAAAGGATCAGGTAGTCTTACATATATTTGACTTTACTGTCATATTTCCACTTTTGTACCTAAGCTATAACTAAAACAAGATCACTATGGCCCAGCTCAATTAATTGCACAAAAAATGCAATAAAATAAATAATTTGAGAACCCTACCAACATAGCAAATAAAATCCAAAGAAACCTGAAGGTCTTTCTGCACAATGCTAGGAACCTAAACAAGAAACTCCATACCCTAGAAGCTCTCCTCATTCTGGAGAATATAAACATCTGTGGCATTACTGAGACATGGTTTAAATCAGCAGAAAGTACTCTGGCAGTGCAAGGCTTCCATGCCATCCACACATTTAGACCATCAGCTGCACAGACAGAGATAAGAGGTAGTGGAGACTCAATCTATATTAGCAGCAAAAATAACTCTAGGTTGGTTAAACAAAATAATGTCCTGGAATTTAGCCATGTGCAAATCACCAAGTCAAAGTCCCATACCATATCCTAGCAAGATATACTTCACCCTCTATGTCTCAAGAATTCCATAACTTGTATCTAGACCTACTGGATACACTTACCATTAAACCAAATACCCTATTCATAGGAGACTTTAACTACCCCTCTATATACTGGGAAACATACAGTACCTCAAACTCACAAACACAATGATTCATGGACTTCTTTAACACAAATACCCTTGCTCACGTAGTGCACACACCCATCAGAGGTTCAACCACACTGGACCTGGTACTCACTAGCATAGGAGAGTGCTGAAGTGTTGGCAGCACTACACCCCCACCCCACGCCATGTCATATCCTCACTGTTGAGGTTAGATCACAAAGCTGTCTCCTTCAAAATAAAAATCAGCTCTGTAATCCCAAAGAACCCTGTAACAATTAGGAACTATTCCAAAGCAAACTGCAGCCTATTAAGCTATAGTTTGTCAACATTCAATACTCTTCCCAACCCTGAGTTCACAGCAACCTATGTGAAGTTATTAATAAAGACCCTGTACAGCCATGTAAATGGCTGTATAGAGGCTGTTGTACCTACTAGAAGTAAGCCCAAATAAACTCAAAAATAAACTACATTTGTAGTCTTAACCTTATTAAGGTATATCACAAAAGGAAAAAAGTCATGGCCAAAGTCAGGAAGAGCAACTCCCATAATGACAGGACCTCAATAATTAAACTAAACAGGAAAGTAAGAAGACTAAGTCCAACATGGCCAATTATGAGGTCATGATAGTCTTACAGGATAAAGGCAACCACAAAACTTTCTGCAGCTATGTCCAAAACCTCAAAGGCAGCAGACAGTAGTGTGCTGAAATGGTGATCAATGGTACCACCTTCACTGAGAAGAGTGGTGTAGCAAGTTTTCTGACTGATAAATTCAGCTCAGACTTCATTACCCACTCCCCCCTACCTTCCCTTATTAAATACCTAGTAGCATAACCCCCATTTATTAGCAGGAAGTGGGCCCTTGAGGCACTTGCTAAAATTAAAAATACAGCCTAAGCGGGCCCCGACAATATCCCTGGATGCCCCCTAAATGGCTTGAAGGCTGACCTATCAGGACCACGTTAGTCAATTTTCAAATACAACCTGAAAACAGGCTTGAGAATGGAGGACTGCATCAGTTATACCATTTCACAAAGGTGGATCATCAACTGACCCCATGAACTATAGACCCATTTGTCTGACTAGTCTAGTGTGCAAAGCCATGAAATGAATTATCATGGAAATGATCCACAAAGGTATAGGCAATCTTCAGACATTGGAAACAACACAGTCTGGTTTTGTCAAAGGAAGCTCATGCCTACTAAACCTCGGCTACTTCTTTGAGAAGATCAGCAAGGTAATAGATGAGGGGAAAATAGCACATACTGCCTGTCTGGACCTGGCTAAGGTATTTAATACAATACCCCACTCAGGTATAGTTGACAAACTCACTGAACTAGGCATAAACCCATAAATAACTTGCTGGGAATGGCAGCTGGCTCACAGACAGGACTCAGGAAGTCAGGACTAATGAGACCATCTCCACTAAGCAACTGGTCTCACCAGCAGGGTACCTCAGGGCTCCGTTCTGGGACTGCTCCTATTTGGCATCTACACCTCTGACATAAAGACTAATGTCAAGGGCCTTAGGCTGATCAAGTTCACAGATGACTGCAAATAGGGAGCTATCAAAAACTTCCCCATGACACAAATATCCTACAAGAGGGTCTACCACAGACAAATGACTAGTGCCAAAGTCACATATTAAAACTCAAAGCCAAGAAATGCATCATTAGCCTTTTGGGAAAACTGACACCCAGGCTAATTACTCCATTGTTAAGACAGCTGTAAGAGTTGATCTGGTAGTCAGCAATCTGGGAACACATACATCCTGTAATATGGCCTTTAACCAGCATATGGTCAAGGTAGTAAGGAAATCATTCTATGTCACCCAACATATAAGTAATGGCACGGCATCCAGGTCCAAGGAAGTCATAATGCCACATTATTCAGCCCTTATCAGACTCATCATTGAGTATAATGTCCCCTACCTCACCAGACATAGGTAACAGCTGGAACACCCACAAAGGTTCCTTATCAGAAGAATCCAGGGTATAAACATATTTTTCTGTACATATCGCCTTAAAGCCATGTCTCTATGCTCAGTCTCCTACAGGTTACTCTGAGATGATCTATGCCTGGCATAAGAGACATTTTCAGATGAAGCTCTGATGGACCTTTTGCACATCTGCAAAATAAACTGCATAAGAACCACTAGCTCCAAGGATTTAAATTTTGCTTGTGACGTAAATAATCAGAAACTGTAAAAATGCCTGCACAAAACTCGGTATATATCAGCAACAAAACTACAGCAACACTAAGGTAAAACTTAAGTGTTTTAATATATATCGAACAATCCAATAATCCAGACCAGTTTCAGCCTAACATGGCTTTAATAGAACCAAACTGGATCCCTCCCAGTCTAGAAAGAGAAACTGGTAGATCCTTAGGCAAAATATGAAGTATAATGTCCAACAGAAGTGATGGATCCAAAAACCAACAGTTGTGGTGTACAAATCCTTCCAGATAGGGAGGCCAAATAATCCCTGAAAGCTGATAGAATGACAATGAAGAGTGCTGTAACTGAGTAGGATCCACAGCAGGGTGAAAAAAAAACAAACTGGAAAAAGAGAAAAGCCCTGCAAGTAGGATCCAAGTGCAAGGCAAAACAAACTATCAGTAACTGAAAAAATACCAGCACAAAACTCAGTATATATCAGCAACAAAACTACAGCAACACTAAGGTAAAACTTAAGTGTTTTAATACATATTGAACAATCCAATAATCCAGACTGGTTTCAGCCTAACATGGCTTTAATAGAACCAAACTGGATCCCTCCCAGTCCAGAAAGAGAAACTGGCAGATCCAAAAACCAACAGTCGTGGTGTACAAATCCTTCCAGAAAGGGAGGTTCTATTAAAGCCATGTTAGGCTGAAACCGGTCTGGATTATTGGATTGTTCCAGCAGCATTCCAGTTCGGAAGGGTAAGAAGTCTGAAACTGAAATATATGCTATTAAGCTCTAACATGTGTACTCCACTGATATGCCTCCTGTCTGCACGATAGGTCACAATACAATATGAAATGGAAGCCAACAGAGTAACCATACCAGTACAGTCATTTCAAATGTTAAAGTCTGCAGGTGTGCACCCCCCCCCCACAATCCCATGTAGAAATGCAGTAACAGATGGACTGCAGCATTCTCAAATGGCCTACAGTCCTCTGGCAAAGGCCCATGCCTCATCCATAGTGCCAATGTATGGAATGTCAGGGGGTCCCAACTAACAACCTAACAGTAAACAGAAAACAAATGCAAAGACATGTTGACAAATGCCTGGAGCATGCTTCTCCATGTCCTCCTGCAAGGACTGTGGATCAGGCCATAAATACTACTGGGATAAAGGCCCAGCTATAGGGAATCCTTCAAGATATTGCTTATATAATGTTAGGTGGAGGAGAGAATAGCAGGGGTGGGTGGGAGTAAAAGCATGGATGTCATGGAGTGTTTGAAGTCTGAAACTCTAATGTCTGCCCATACTACTTCCAACTGCAAACCCATGAATGAATAGCCACAAAACCACTTGTAAACTACAATGTGAAGGTAAACTGACCAGATATATGAGTCCTGCCTCTGGATAACCTGGGTGTATCTGTACAGCTGAGAGGTATGGCCATTCCTTGAAGTTGAGAAAAGTTGAGAAAAGCACAAGAAGGGGAACCCCAGCCAGTATACTAGCAAGGTGCTGGACCATTTACACAGAACCAGCAGTCTATTATCTGTAGCTACCCCTCCACAATGGCAGGTGTGTGGCAGAATGTGTAGTCTATATGACTCAGAAAATTGGTCTCAGCTGCATTCATCTTGTATTTCCTGGTAAATAACTGTGAGCAAAGAATGATAACTGTCAGTAGGTGATGACATGACACATCACACTGTAAAATAGTACATATGTCAGAATATCTATGCTACAACCAAAGATGTCACACAAGCAGCACAGACAACAATAGTTACAGTATTCCCTGTATGTTAAGATGTTAAGCCCATTGTGTCTCATATTGGCAACCTATCTACAGATATCCTGCAGAAACAGTTTGCTATGTGTAGCTGTAGCACACAAAACCCTGAACTGGAGTCCAACCCTCTCTGGAATGGATGCACGCACTCAATATAGAAGGTCATATTGGGCATGCTCAGAGAAATGAAGCCCATGTCTCACAACACAGTGGACTACAGTTATCGGTTATTCGCAGCTGTCTGTGCGCATGCACCAAATTGTACACAACTGATACTTCACACATGCACATTGGATAGGAATACACACATATCTAAGGCAAACATAATATAATATGTCATCAAATATGCACACACACAGAGGCATGGGGGAGAGAAAGACAGACAGCGACAGAGAGAATCCCATTATGAGGCCTGTCCCACCCACTACATATCCCATTGGCCTATATCACATGATGTGCTGATGTCATTCACTGTAGAAATACCTCTGGTTAGCCCTCAGCCCTATAGTGCCACTGGTGCTTGTGATAACTGTGTAACACTACAGTACAAATAGGTATCCATGTAGCGGTTGTAATCTCAGTCCTGCCAAATGTAAAGTTGTGTGTGTGTGTGTGTGTGTGTGTGTGTGTGTGTGTGTGTGTGTGTGTGTGTGTGTGTGTGTGTGTGTGTGTGTGTGTGTGTGTGTTTCTAGACAAATGTGGTTGAGGCCATACACACTCACTAAATCTCCTGTATCCCTCCTTCAACACCGCTGCTGCTGTCACTCGCCTTCAAAGATACTTTTGGACAGCTTCCCTAGCATATAAGCTCTGTGGCACTTGTCATACCTATGTAATACTATAGTGTAGCAAACTAGTTAGGTAAGAGTTCTGATCCTGGCAACTGTATAAATGTGAGAGAGTGTGTGTATCCTTTAGAGACATGATTTTGTGGTCATTCACACTTACAACACTTCCCTTACCCTTCCTTTAGCACTGCTGCTGATGTGACTCACCTTCAAAGATACCTTTGGACAGCTCTCCAAAATATAAGCTCCGTGGTGCATTTAATAACTGCATAATACTATAGTGTAGCAAACTAGTTAGGTAGGATTTCTGATCCTGGCAGATATGTAAATGTGAGTGTTTCTGTGAGATAGTGTGTGTATCCTTGTACAGACATGATTTTGTGGTCATTCATACTTACAACACTTCCCTTACTCTCCTTTAGCACTGCTGTTGATGTGACTCACCTTCAAAGACATCTTTGCACAGCTCTCCAACATGTTAGCTCCATGGCACGTGTGACAAGTGTAGAACAATGTAGTAGCAATAACTACATAAGTTATTGTTGTTGTTTGTCTTTCGGCTTTTCCCGGTTAGGGGTCGCCACAGTGGAACTCCGGTTTGCTAATGATTGGCATTTTTTTTTTTTTTAAGTATGGGTTTGAATCTCATCCCTGGCAAGTGTTTGTGTGTGTACATATGTATGTCTGTACCCTAAAGGTTTTGGCCCCATTTACATCCAGTACACATCTCAGTGCCGGACTTTTAGCAGTCCTGCAGATATCATCCACCTTAGAAGTACCTGTTGCCAACCCTAACCGATGCAAGGTCAGTGGTGCATGTGCTAAATGGGTAACCATAATGGTCCAAAAAGAAATGTTAGATAGAGGTTTGAATCTCACCCCTGGCAAATGTAAATGTGTGTAGGGTAAAATATTTTTTGGAATCTCTCACCCACTACATCACCAATCTCTCACCCACTACATCACCGAATGCCAGTATTTAAAAGGGCTGGTGAGTTTCCTCACTTTAGAAGTACCTTGGGACAATATCCATCCTATAAGCCACATGACGCATGTGATAAATGTGATACACAGTAACAGCAATACATAGCTAGGTAGGGGTTTAAAACTCAGTACTGGCCAGTGTGCGTGTCTGTCAGCAGTATTTTGTGTGGGGGTTGGTGTGAGTGTGTAATAACAGGATCCATTGGGGTGGATTTTGTAAAATTATTATGTTGAGGACCTAGTATATGTCACAATGTCCACATTACAAGGCCAACAAATGTTAAACACCAGAAAGGTTGGTGTAGACAATCCATAGCTCTAAATGTGACAGTATGGACTAGCGAACAATATAGGCAACCCTTCTATTACTCAGAGACCACTCTCCACCCACGTATCATACACAAACACACTTGGCTCGGCCAAAAACACTATATTGGTAGTTTCCCTGCATATTGCCTCACAGATAGTACCCACGGTGTGATAGCAGTGGACTACATGCCTGTTGACCACAACAGTGCCACTGACATCAGAAAGTACTTTGATGTGTTACATCTCCTGACTGAGTGTGTGTTATTCAGCAAGTAAAAGGACATGGCACCCTGTTCCATCCCCTCAGTAGCCCAATCAATGTGTGCAGTTGCCCTTTTGTCATGTTCCCCACTGGATGCCTGCAACAACTGTAGAGTCTGAAAAAGTACCTCAGAAAGGGAATACCATGCCTTATACACATGCCCTGTATGGACAGACACCACTAAGTTCACTGAATACCCATACCATACTGTCAATGTAGGTGCAATCACTACCTCATTTACATAGCTAGGTCTCACCAAATTAGGTCAGGAATGCTACATCAGAAGATACCACTCTGTCCACACAACATGCCCCAGAGACCTCAAGCACACTTCCATATGTGAAAGAACATGCATGTGGGAAATGTGCACAACCCAGACACTGTTCATGTTATAGAATATAGATCACATACATGGGAAGCAGTGCACATCACTGGCCACCCACAATAGAAACATGAATGAGTGGATGGGGAATACAATACCCACCCCTGGGGACCACTCCAGTGACTATACTCCTGAGCCACATTGGGGACTATTGTCATGTGGCCTCATGCCAAGGTATTCCCTTGGGCTAGCCCTGTATAGCCTTTAGGCCTATTCACCTACTACATACCTAAGAAGCAATGGCAAATGTGTGTGTGTGCGTGTGCGTGTGTGTGTGTGTGTGTGTGTGTGTGTGTGTGTGTGTGTGTGTGTGTGTGTGTGTGTGTGTGTGTGTGTGTGTGTGTGTGTGTGTGAATAGTAATCCCAGTGTGTTTGGTTGATGAATATTGCCTGTGGTGTGGTTATTAGCAATCGGAGGTGTGTCCAAACCAGAACATGTACCATTCTCCATTCTACAACTGATGTTGTACATCATTATGTACCTGTGTACAACCCTCAGCCTTATAATCTGTGTGGCATATGCAATCACTGTGTTACAGACTGGGAATTACCGTGCACATACTGTACCCTGCCTATGACATGGTGGATGTGTCACCACACTGCCATACCCTGTGGCCTTGCTGCAGGGCCACATCCTGGTGATACACAGACACCTAGAACGGACATGGGATACAGCATATGAGAACACATTCACTCAGCACTTTGCTTGTGGGGGGAGAGAGGGGTAAAGCTGGCACTGAATGTGTTGCCAAGACTGTGGCCAATATCTGTTGTCTCAGGATAGGTATTAGCTTTGTGCAGTAACTCACAGCACTTGTGTTTAATGCTATGGAGGTTGTTGATGTAACTATCAAGGCTGGTGTGACTGTTGTCAGTGTCTGCTGCATCTCTGCTGCCACAGATGCCTCTTGGGACTCCATGATGGATCCAGAGTTGTGTTTGAGGCTAATAAGGGAGTTCAACAGTCATGGGACACCACCTTTCCCTGCAACAGTGTCCTCCTTCTGATGTAGACCTTAGTAATGGCAGGGGACCATCACATTGTCTCCCAGTGTTTGGAGGACAGTGTCTGTGTCCTGTTGGCTCTGGTTAGTACCATGCATTCATGTACCTGTTTGTACAGTGCCTATGTGTATGATTCCACAATCTTGCAGCTACATCCCATTGCCATGGGTGCAGTGAAGACATTCATCCCTGTTTTCATTGCTGCAAAAAGTGGTTATCTTTGTGGGGGTGTGGCTGACATGTTGAATTCCATGTTGATTACAGCCTGTGTGAATCACACCATGCAGGGATTGACATATGGGGATGAGCAACGGTCTCATATTTAAGTGGTCAACACAGGTCAAGGTTGTTGCATCATCTAACAGGGTCAGTATGAGCTGGTCTAGGCCAATGGAAATGATGAATCCCAGAAGTGTTGGACCACTGTACTGGTGATTGGCTGCATTCCCCAGGTGATGGAGGGGTAGTTGAAGACTCATACTATGTCAGTGTTGCATTGGACCATCAGAGATGGCAGGGTGTTGAGGAATGTGCACTGACAGTCTAGGGACATAGATGTGGACCCATAGCAAGCTATGGTCTGGATAGCACCATTACCCCAAGGCAGTTGTACCGGAAGTATCTCCAATGCATTATGATGGGATGCTAGTCAGGAGGTGTTCCTATCCATAAGGAATATGGAGACAACACCACCTGTGGAGGTGTGGTCCATGTTTTGGGGCTGACAGCTGTGGAATGCATCATAGCCTGATACTGCATGTCTGCTGTCTGCTGCTGTGAACCAGCTCTCTAGTACAGCAGACATGTGTCCTCCACTCCAATTGCTATGAGTGACTACATCCTGACAGTTAGATGTCCACTGTTGAGCAGCATGACCTTCAGATTGCATACATGTGTAGCTGTTATGGTGATAATAACATTAGGAACACTGCCTAATAAGGCACCATAGGGGTGGCAAGACACATAGCCAGTACCTAGCAACCCAGAGGTTACAGATGTAGGACATCTGTAGCAAGTCATTGGGTTCTGGCAATTATGCCATCCCAGGCAGATAGGTCCTGGTTCCCCTGAGAATGACATATAACATGTAAGCCAATGTTGCAATCAACCATCTGTTGATAGTACCACAGCATCATTCTGCGTGACAGCAGTACACTGCCCAGGGCTATTGTCACACCTTCCTGAACCGCATTATCAGAGAGTTCAACCATGTCTCCTGTCATGTAGTCCAGGGAGGTGTGTCCCAATTCATTCACACCCACATGGATACAGAGTGATACTTGTAGTTGTTGTGAAGTAATATGACCTGTTGTGTCATGTGTTAGATGCTGGCATGCGATTAATATTTGGCTGTTACCTGCTCCATATTCAAACTAGTGAGTGGGATGTGTGTGCCTCAGTATTGAGTTACCCATGATCACTGTATTGTGCAAGGTGGTTAGCCTTAGGGGCTTAGGTTGGGGGCACACTGTGTAGGTTAAATGTGTCCCTTGGCATGTGCCATGTCGCTGTATCTGAGTGGGTGTCTGCCTTGCTGGTCTGTACTGTTTGGGTTGATGTTCATTGAGTGCCTCTGGGAAGGTGGGTGTGTGGCTTTTCACTGTATGTCATGGCTGTCAAATTGGGTGTCATGGTAAGCTACATGTTCCACATGGTGTGGTGCAGGTGTTGATCTTATCCTCTTGACCTGCTAGTCCATTCTTTGCTGGAGAGTGCATATGTCCACGTTGGGTGATATATGGGTAACCCTCACATCTCTGAGTGTTTGTAGTTTTCAGGGGAGGGTTGTCTGTGTACATGTGGCAGTTGCAACAGTATCCCAGAATGGACATATGCACCAGGTCAATGGGTGAAAGCACAGATAACCACCCTTCAAACATGCCAGGAGGGGTGGACATAACTAGTAAGTACTGAGTCAACATATGTGATGAATGAGTACTGCTGATGGCTCACAGGTGTGCCATACTTCATGATACAATTACCTGGTGAGGTGCCAAGTCATAATGCTAGCTGAAGTGCAAGACAGAAGGAACTAGAATGATGTACGGGTGGAACAGAAAGCAGAGTGCCACCTGTAATACTTTACCACAGCTGTAAAGTTAGCAGCTTTGGCCAGGCAAAAGTTTAGTAAGCTCTGTAGTGCACGCAGTAACTGTGTAACACAATAGTAGACATGCTTAAATATGCAGGAGTTCTAATCTCAATACTGGCAGGTGTGTGTGTGTGTGTGTGTGTGTGTGTGTGTGTGTGTGTGTGTGTGTGTGTGTGTGTGTGTGTGTGTTTGTGTATGTGTGTGCGCGCGCGTGTGTGTGTGTGTGTATGAATCATGTACTATCTTGCCCATACCATTTTTGACCTGTGTACTACCCTTTATACTTCCCTTCACTCCAATTTAGTAGACCTGTTGATGTCATCCACCTCAGAAGTACCTTTGGTTGAGCTGGAAATGTATAACCTCTGTGGCGCATTTCATAACTGCGTAGCACTAAAGTAGGAATATCAAGATAGACAGGAGTTCTAATCCCAATACTGGCAAGTGTGTGACTGTATGTGTGTGTAAATCATATAGTATCTGTCTCATACCATTTTTGACCTGTGTACTACCCTTTACACTTCCCTTCACTCCAATTTAGTAGACCTGTTGATGTCATCCACCTCAGAAGTACCTTTAGTGGAGATGGAAATGTATAAGCGCTAGGGCACGTATCATAACTGCGTACCACTAAAGTAGGAATACCTAGATAGGCAAGAGTGCTAATCCCAATACTGGCAAGTGTGTGTGTGCATGTATGTGTGTGTGAATCATGCACTATCTGGCTCATGCCATTTTTGATCTGTGTACCACCCTTTACACTTCCTTTCACTCCAATTTAGTAGACCTGTTGTCATTCACCTGAGAAGTACCTTTGGAAGAGGTGGAAATGTATAAGCTCTGTGGCACATCTGACAACTGTGTCATACTATAGAAGGAATACCTAGATAGATAGGAGTTCTAATCCTAATGCTGGCAACTGTTTGTGTGTGTGTGTGTGTGTGTGTGTGTGTGTGTGTGTGTGTGTGTGTGTGTGTGTGTGTGTGAGAGGATCATATCATGTGGATCTTATACCATATTGATGTGTATACCATACATGGCTGGTGACCACCTCCTGCTGCCATTACTTTATACAGTGTGGTGACAGCATCTGCCTCGCATGCAGCAGGTTAAACCATTATACAGACCTCTGTACAGATGTGCCTGGAATATCCATATGGTTTGGAACCTATACATGGTTGTAAGTGGTCTGTGTGCCTTAACAATGCCCATTTATGTTCTATTATAGCCAAATAGGCCACAGTGAGTGTATTGACACATATGGAAGCATGAGGTATCATACCTGACTGAAACACCATGCTGATACGAGGTCTGCCACCCTCACAGGTGGCCTGCCTTGTAGGTGCAATACATGAGTACAGATGTTTGGTTTTGCAAGTGAACTGTACCTGTTATGAGTCACATTAAAATCTGGAAGAGGTGTGGACTGTCATATTGTGGTCCTAATTAGTATGCAACAGGAACAGCTTGAACCTTAAGAGGGGTGTGTACACAATTTATATCCATTGTATACCAGTAATGTGGCATGCATGACTTTACCTTAGGATGTTTGTCCAGCACAATTTAGTGGCCTCTACCCAGATGCCTTGGCACTGACAAGTTGTGAGGCATGCTACAGGAATGTTGAATTCACATCAGATAGGCCCCAGTGGTGACTATTGTGATGCAATACAGTTAACCCCAGCACAAGTGAACATGCACAACAAGCAATATAGCTATTACATAAAGCAATATAGCTATTACTGATGGTTTGTGTGCATGGTAAATTGCATGCACTTCACATGCCTGGGGTATTGCCAGGCAACAGCAGAACAATGTAATACCCACCAGCTTCAGGCTGCTGTCCCATATGCAGACCAGAGGGTCCTAGGTAGCTGTGAGAGGGGATTATTGTCAGCAGACACACATGTGGCCTTGGTATAGAATGGATGCAGCATGTCTGCACATCTACAGTACTAACCGCAGTAATTCACAATGTCCTATCCTCACCATAGATGTGCACCTCTGTGTATTAGAAAACCCCAGCCACAACTGCAATGGACCTGACACATACATATAGATACAATACAGATACATGTATGTCTGACACATTAGTCTTCTATCTCCACTGGGCCCTTACCTGCATGCTCCTCTTCCAATGTGGGTGTGCAACCTACCTCCATAATGCTTCCTTCAGCGTCATGGCTTGTGCATTCGGCATGTGGCCCTAGTGTGGTGAGGAGCTCCTCAGTGAGTGTCAGCAGTGGCTGGATGGCTGGGTCCCCACCTGTGTCTAGCCGGTCCCTTGCTACAGCAGCAGCCCATTGATGGGCATGGCATTTGAGGTTGGTGGCCCGATGCTACACATGCACTTAAGTTCTGCTGTGCAGTCCGGCATCATTTATCCTGTGGACAACACTGTTTCACAAGACAGTCTTCTCTCGCACATCTTCTGCTGTCCGTCCAGATGGCAGGGCATAATGTCCAATCACATACTGGGTGATGATGTCTTTGTTACTCCAACAGAAAATGCTGGCAGGCGAGCACTCTGCATGTTACCTGGAAGACATGAACAGGAGTTCATATGGTTGTCAAAATACACATCAACAGTGGATATTAATTGCAAATAATCCAGATTACCCCAGAAACCTCCAAGCTGTCATGGCTATAGCAACTTGCATTACACGCCTGTCCCTGAGCTATCTTATTCCCCGATGTTGGACACTTGATTGCATAATCCTCTATGCCCCATTCATTTCTGTGTAGGGGTTTGACAGTGGTCATCTTCTATGTAGAAGGTGTGTGGATGGTGGCAGGTCTGTGTTTTACTGTGCAGTGTGATGGACCTCTGAGCAAATGCCTGAGTTCATGTAGGAGGCAGACACTGATGTTAGTATGCCCCATGGAGATATAATGTTGTTTCTGCCATCAGTAGGCCATATGTACATGCTCACCATTGCTGTGGGGATGAGTGTGGTTGATGTGCATATCTCCATGTATGACTGGGGTGGACAGGGTGGTGATGTTCCCACCTAACCTGTGTGATGCAGGTTGCCTATATCCATGGCATGTGTGTATGAGGTGTTCTTTATCCCCAATACAGGGTGAATTGTGTTGTTTCATCTGAGACTTACAACATATGTGGAGACACGGTTGCAATTGTCCTTGGTGGTGTGGATATTTCCAATTCATAGTCATAGTCAGCCTTACAGGAAGTCACCTGTGAACTTACCTGCTTGCTCAGATATAGGTGTACTTGCTTCAGAGTTGTTGCCTGCACCTATGTGTCCCTCTACAGCCAATGTAGCAACATATTATGTGGTTTGTGTATTGCTGCTGTCCACCAAAGGGGATTACTCTACCTCGGTGGAGGCTGGATATACAGGTCAGGTACTGCTGTGTCCATATAGCTACACACTCCTGATACACTGCCTGGTATTTGTGCAATTGGAACATGACACCATAATAACTCATTTCATAACAATTCCCACCTGTATTGTGACCTATAGCCTGTACAATTCAATTGAAAACATAACAATCTGGTCTGTGAAAACATATGGCAATAATAATCAGTACAATAAGCCAGTCGAATGATTTTGCACACCCTTAAACTTGTGCATGCACCTCTTGAGATGGTTACAGCATTCATCCATCTTGGTCTGGTCCCTGACATCATGGTACATCTTCACTTGGCAGTAGTTGCTCACCTTCCTAGAAACACCTTTGATTGTATTGCAATGGAATTGGATAGGTTGGGGTCACATTCAAGATAAGAAACATTATGAAATGATCTTCTCTGGTCTGTCATACAGCACACAAAGAGGACGACTGTGTTAGTAAAACAGAGGATGTCAGCCAAGAAGTGTTGCTTACTGACACTAACAACATACTAAGTTTTATAACTACCTTTAGTAAAGATAGTCACACTTGTGTAAGCATTTTGGAGAAAAACTGGAGTATGTTCAAAATGTACCCACCTATTCTAGGCAAGTTAGGTGAATGTCCTAATGTGGTTTTTATGAAAGGAAAAAATCTCAAAGTGTTATTGGAACATAAAAACACACTTACAACATGTAATCCAGGGATGTCCAAGTGTTACAACTGTAACTATTGCAGATATGTACAAGAAACTGTTTTTACATAAATGTCAGGTCTTACAAAGTGAATCATAGATTCATCTGTAATCCCTCCTTTATAATATATTTAGCTAGATGTACACTCTGCCCGGCCTTCTATATAGGAAAAACAGAAAGAAGACTTAGGGACAGAATGTACGAGCATTTATATGCAATAAGAAAATGTAAACTTAAAAATGCGTTAGCTAAACACATTTTCGGCTATCAAGATCATAGCTTCAATTTTTTGGCTATTGATCAAGTTAAGTTCGACTGTAGAGGAGGACCAAGACCACTTAAACTCGAAGAGTTGGAATTGGAGTGGCAAGTGAGGCTAAATGCCTACAGCCACCCTGGTCTTAATGATTCTTGTTCCATTTCTAGTGTATTGAAGTTGAATAGTCTTAAGAGATGAACTCTTCCCCTTTTTTCTATATGAAAATTTTGGCTTACTTATAATGGTGAAAAAATGTAACTTTTCTATAGGTTGACCCCTGTGTCCCTAGTTTTAAATTTATGACTTGTTTACATATTTAGTGAAATATGGAAATGATTGGGCTAATTTGTTATCATGTATTGCACTTTTTTCCAACATTTATTGTTATTATTTTTGTCTCGAGAACTTTTAGCCCTGTTATTTTAAATAGTATAAATGGGTTGGCTTTTTTAGCCACGTGTTAATGATGTTTTAATTAGTTTATATAAAGGTTATGTTGTTAATTAATTTCAACAGTTTCTGAAGAAGTCAGTGAATACTGCTGATGAAAAGCGCTTAAAGTGGATTAAACGCCTTTTCTTGGACTGTGTTTTTGCCTCTGCTCGTTTTTCAGTTGTTTTACAATATTTCATGTATGGCTGTGTATTTGGGCTCTTCTGTCTGCCAATTATGTCAAGCTTTGCCCAGATGTCATACAGTAGTAGGCAGATAGGTATACTGGTCTATTATTATTTCCTGCTGTAATTCCTGCTGAGGGGAATGGCTGGGAAACATGTTGAAATCTGTACATTCAAGAAGTAGGTGTATAGGGAATACTCTTAGATGGCCTTGTAGCATATTTTATGTGGGGGACAGTAACACATGTTTTCAAACAAGGCTGTTAGAACATGTCAGACATATTACTGATAAGAAATATGTCAGTTCTATAACTGTACATTTGAATAAATCACACCATGGGGACAGGAGTGGGTCTCAAGGTACTGTTTCTGAAAATGTCTGTTCCTCAGTGTGATGAAACATTCATAAAAGGACAATTGTTGTGTACAGACTTCAATGTATTAATATTTAACTGTGATATTTTATCCCATGGGGGTTAAATGACAAGTGTAATTGGATGCTGTGTATTCAATTGCGTAATTAGGTGCTAATTACTTCTTGGGATTAAGGCACGTATTTCTGGTGATGTTTACTCCTTGAAGACTTTGGCCAAGACATCAGGGTATAATAAACATGTGTGAATTACTGGCTGGTTGTATTTTTCTTTGCTATATTCAGACATTTTATTTGTTTTGCTAAGAGATTGTTGTATGTCTGGCCATTGTGTATAACCTATCATGATTTTTTAGCAGTGTACTGTTCATTCATTTATTTGGACTGTGTGTGTGGGGGGGGGCTGCTTTTGTATCCAACTGTGCATGCTGCCCCAGTTGTGGGTGGTCTATCAACAGCATATGTTTGTAGGGACATGTATATATATATATATATATATATATATATATATATATATATATATATATATATATATATATAAAATACATATATATATATATATATATATATATATATGTTTATAGGTTCATAGGTAGGTACTAGGCTATCGGCCCAAGGGCCTACATAAGCCTAGCCAACAAGGTTCCCTGGCTTATGCCACCCAAGAAAGTTATTTTCCTGTGCCACTGTAGAACAGAAACACAGAAGTGATCCCCTGGGTGTATTTCCTATTTCTTATCCACTCATCAGGATTTTTCTTAAAGAGTGCAAATGAAGAACTTTGCTTGACATAGATGGGAAGCCTGTTCCAGAGAAAGAGAAGTCTCTGGGACTGGAATCTGTCCCTCCAGCATGTCCTGTTTACTGTGGTGACAAGATTTAGGTCTCTAGAGTGTGTAGCACAGAAGGATTGGGATTTCTTTAGGTGTAGCATGTCCAACACCTTTGGGTTTGACATAGCTTTATATGTTAGGCAGAGATCACCTCGGACTAGGCGATATGTTGCGGAATAAAGCTGGAGTTTTTTGAGACAGTCAGTGTAGGGCATTTGTTTGAGGCCAGTAATCCTCTGTGTGAGGTACTTCTGTAGCCTTTCCAGCTGCTGCAGATGTCTTGTGAGGTACATTCCAAAAGGGGCATTGTACTCTATAATGGGTCTAATGAGTGTCAAGTAGAGGGGAACAATAACCTCTTTTTTCCTGAATGAGAACCCTTTTATGATGAGGTGTGCTAAGTAGGACTTCCTGACTATTGTAGCGATGTAACTATCAAAGGAGAGTCTACACTCCACCTGGGTCCCAAGGTCTCTTATCACACATTCGGTGTTAAGTAAATTGCTGCCTGTTTGGTAGTTCATGGGTACAGAGTTTTTACCAAAGGGGATGACACTGTACATTTTGGTACTGAGCTTGAGGCCACGGCTCTGACACCAGGTATCTGTCTCAGCGAGGCCCTTCTGTAGGATGTCCACATCATTTGGGGACTTGACTATGGCTCCTAGTTTGCAGTCATCTGTGAACTTTGTTAGCCAGAGGCCTTCTGTGTTAGCCTGTACTTCAGAGAAGTTGACACCAAACAGGAGAGGTCCCAGGACTGAACCCAGATTTGGAGTCTGCAACTTTTACAGTGTGGGTTCTGTCAGTGAGCCAACTGGCAACCCATCTTGTGATGTAGGGGTTTATACCTAGTTTAGTGAGTTTAGCTATAATTCGAGAATGGGGGATGGTGTCGAAAGCCTTGGCGAGGTCAAGATAGGCTGTGAGAACCATTTCACCCTCATCTACAGCTTTGCTGACTGCCTCAAAGAAGTTGATCAGGTTCAGGAGGCATGATCTGCCTTTCACAAACCCGAACTGGGTAGGATGCAGAGTTCAGAGGTTACCAATGTCTTTGTTTATGAGTTCCATGATGATATGTTTCATGGCCTTGCAGACTAGGCTCGTCAGGCTAATAGGTCAATAGTTCCAGGGATCAGTGGTGGCTTCCCCTTTGTGGAGTGGGATAACTGTTGCTGTGCCCCATTCAGTGGGCACAAAGCCTGATGCGAGGCTATTATTGAACATGGTGCTTAAGTGGGGAGCCAGTTCGTTCTGAAGTTCATGTAAAACGCAGCCTCGGATGTTGTCCGGTCCCATGGATGCTGTTTTTGGCTTTAGAGAGTGCAGCTTTTACCTGCTTAGTTGTGATTACAGGGACTCTGCATTCTTTCTGTATAGATATGGGGCCTTTAGGGGGTGGGGGGGGGGTAAAGTTAGCACTGAACCTATCTGCCAGGATGTTGGCAATATCAGTTGGTTCTGTAATTTTCGTGCCATTGTGCTGTAACTCAGAGCAGATCTGGGTGTTGCCAAAACAAAAAAAAAAAACATTTCTTGTTTCCTGCCTTTCTAAGCTAGTACAGTCCAGTTTTCAGGCTAGTGCTGAATTCAGGGCTGTGTTACAAGTTTCTGAGTTGCCCATACTGTACTTGGATAGAGGGAAATTTCTCTGTTCACCTGTGAGAGAGGGGAACTTTGAGAAGCCATCTGTCCCTGGAGGAGTGGTTTCAGCCCAGAAGTTAGTATTTTAAAAAATGCGTTTGCATGGTTTTGTGCACCAGGCAGCATCGGTTAGCTAGGGTTAAATTATTCCCAGCTCCACTAAGTCTCCTCTTCAGTTTTTCACTTGAAACTAGTCTAACTCTCAACCTAAGCACTCAAAAAGCATCCTACAGACCAGCACTTGCTCAGACCTAATAGCAAGCACTAATATACCCCAACACTTGACTGCCCAGCAGGGCAAGGCTCTTTATCCACCCCTCACCAACCAAGCAACTCACCTTGCTATTCAGGCATGACCAAACGGGTGACTTCAGGTGTACTCTCCAGTCCAGCTGGTGAATCTGGTTATCCTGAGGCAATGTTACAACTGCCTCATGTACACAGACAGCCCTCTCCTCCTACCACAAAACACTAACATATGTGAGAGATGCAATTATACTGCCAAACTGGAGGCTAAGGTCTCTCCACCCAAGACTGGAACAGACAGTCATGAGGAGAAGGTTAACACTTGCACCACACTTCCAGCTTCACATAGAGCTACTAAACCGGCACTGGCAAAAAATACACATAAATACACAAAATCATACTCAGAGACTCTAAATAAAAACCTGCAAAAGCATCAGAGAGCTCCAAAGCAGACACCCACAAAATCTTGCACCTCCCGTCACAAACCAGACAACACATAAAACACAAAATCAATGTGCCACACAATCACAGCCCTTAAGGCAAAATAATATACATAACACACTAGTAATAGGTGACTCAATAGTCAGGCACACTGACACCCCACTCACTAGGCTGGACAAGGAGAAGGTTACTGTTAGCTGCTTATTGGGAGCCAGAATCCGTCACATAACACAAGCACTCAGGTCACTCCAGAACAAGTACAAATATGACTCTGTCATTGTTCATGTTGGTGTGAATGACCTGGGATGTACCTCCCTGGACTACATGAAAAGATACATGGAAGAGCTCTCTGATCATGTAGCCTAGGCGGGTATGACCCTGACCCTGAGTAGCATCCTGCCCTCACCAAGAATGATACCTCAGTATAAAGAAAAAAATATCAATTTCAACAATTGGCTAAGCTTCTGGTGTCATTCAAAGGGGATCCAGTGTTTGTCAGCCTGGGACGACATGCTCGACAAGCCACGTTGCTTCACAAGAGATGGCTTGCACCTGTCACCCCTTGGCTTTCGAATACTGGCCAAGGCTCTTCCTGCCCCCATAGTGCCTTTTTTAGGCAAGGCTCAAAATTCAAACCCACCACCGTAAACAGCACAAATAAAAAATGAGGGTTATGCTACTCAACGCCAGGAGTTTAAATCTCAAAATGCATGCGCTTGAAGCAGTCCTAAGTATGGAGAACGTCGACATCTGCGCAGTAACTGAAACCTGGTTCAAGGCTCCAGAGAGTACTTCAGCACTACTGGGCTACAACTCATACCACACATTTCTGCCACAGAACACGGACTGAAACAAAAAAAGAGGGAGTGTATCCATATTCATCAAGGATACCCACACCTCCAGGTTATTGGCGCAGCATGATACCTCTGAGATCATCCATGTGCAACTAACATCAGGCAAATCTGCAGTGCAAATTGTGGCCTGCTACAGATCACCCTCCATGACCAAGGACCACCACTCCGCCTTTCTGGAGACACTGGAAAACATGAAGGTCCTACCAAACACCCTGATATTGGGCAATTTCAATTACCCTACCATTAACTGGGAAAACTACTTGAGTACAAACTCCCAGGCTCAGCGCTTCCTGGAATTTATCAACTCAAACGCTCTGAATCAGCTGGTAAACTCCCCTACCAGAGGCCACAACATATTGGACCTGGTCATCACCAACATGGGCGACAGGTGTTCCGTACCGGAGGTCGACCCATCACTGGTTAGATCAGACCATAAACTAATCACCCTGGATGTCTACACCCCACCACCACTCCAACCAAGGAAACCACAGTGAAAAACTTTTCTAAAGCAAACTTCACCTTACTTAAGGCAGAGGTGGTAAGTTTCACAGCCCCCACACTAAAGGATAACACTACCCAGGATGCAGAATCCTTTGCAATTGCACTCTATGAGCACCTACAAGGATGCATGGATTGTGCCATCCCTAGCAAAATCAAGACTCACTCCCCTAAGAGAAGGAAATCAGTCTAGTGGACCCCTGCCATAAAGAGGTTATACAACAGAAGGAGGAAACTAGTTCAGAAAAAAAAGCAAATTCCAAGAAGGAAAGACATCCCTGATCAGTATCAATAAGAAATAAGGTCCCTCATAAAATCATCCAAGGCTGACTTCGAAAGAAAAATAGCCAAGGATTCAAAAGATAACCACAAAGACTTCTTTAGCTATGTCAAGAATCTAAGTGACAACTCACAGATATATTCTGAGCTAGTGCAAAACAGCAAAAAATATACTGAACCTACTGATATTGCCAATATCCTGGCAGATATATTCAGTGCAAACTTCACCTCCCTCTCACCTTCAAAAGGGCCTACAACAATACCGGAAAAGTGTAGTGTCCCAGAAATCACAGAAGCACAGGTGAAAACAGCACTTTCAAAAGCCAAAAACACAGCATCAATGGGGCCAGATGGTGTCCCAGGCTGCATCTTGCACGAACTACAGAATGAACTACCCCCCCACCTAAACACTCTGTTCAACCTCAGTCTCTCCACAGGCTACGTTCCCATAGAATGGTGCACAGCAACATTTATTCTGCTCCACAAAGGAGGGGCCACAACTGACCCTGGTAACTATCGCCCCATAAGCCTGACTAGCCTGGTCTGCAAGGCTATGGAGTGCATCATCATGGAACTCATTAACAAAGACATTGGGAA
Source organism: Protopterus annectens (assembly GCF_019279795.1). NCBI lineage: Eukaryota > Metazoa > Chordata > Ceratodontiformes > Protopteridae > Protopterus > Protopterus annectens. The sequence goes on from NC_056737.1 coordinate 128,334,107, forward strand.
CCTCCAAACCCTTGACCTGACCCAGTTCGGCTCTGTTAAGGGCAGATCATGCCTACTAAACCTGGCTGACATCTTTGAGACAGTCACCAAGGACATAGATGAGGGAAAGGTGGTTCACACAGCCTACCTTGATCTCGCCAAGTCATTCGACACCATTCCTCACTCGGGTATTATAGAAAAACTCACCGGCCTGAACATAAAACCCTACGTCACAAGATGGGTTGCCAACTGGCTTACAGACAGAACTCACACGGTAAGAATAGCGAGTTCCAGGTCCGACTCTAAACCAGTCACAAGTGGTGTCCCGCAAGGCTCGGTTCTGGGACCCCTACTGTTCGGCATATATTTCTCAGAAGTACAGGCAAACACAGGAGGACTATGGCTAACCAAGTTCGCCGATGACTGCAAACTGGGAGCCATAATTGACTCTCCGGCTGACATGGACATCCTTCAGAAAGGCCTTACTGAGACAGACAACTGGTGTCAAAGTCATAGCCTCAAGCTAAATGCCAAAAAATGCATAGTCATCCCGTTTGGGAAAAACAAAACACCCACAAATTACCACATAGGCGGCAGCCCCCTTAATACAGAAGAGGTAATAAGAGATCTGGGGACCCAGGTAGATAGTAATCTCTCCTTTGACAATCATATTGCCAAAGTAGTTAGGAAATCCTTCTATGTGGCCCATCTAATTACTAAGGGGTTCGCATCTAGAAATAAAGAAGTTATAGTGCCCCTCTACTTGTCACTCATCAGACCCATCATAGAGTACAATGCCCCATTTGGGATGTACCTCACAAGACACTTCTAACAGCTGGAAAGACCACAAAAGCACCTCACCAAGAGGATTACTGGCCCCAAACATATGTCCTATGCAGCCCGACTGAAAAAACTCCAGCTGTACTCAGTGGCATATCACTTACTCAGAGGTGATCTCTGCCTGACTTACAAAGCCATGTCCAACTCAGAATTGATGGACATGCTCCACCTAAAGAAATCCAAGTCACTGCGAGCCACACACTCTAGTGAGCTAAACCTCACCACAACAATAAATAGAACATGCTGGAGGGATAGATTCCTGGCACAGAGACTCTCCATGCTTTGGAACAAAATTCCTAACTACAATAGGCAGAGCCCCTCACTAACACTCTTCAAGAGAAGCCTTGACGAGTGGATGGGTAACAGAAAATACACCCATGGGATCACTTCATTGGCTCTGCTTGACAGAGGCTCAGTTAATTAATCAATGGGGCGGCGAAAGCCAACACACTCTGGCTAGGCTTTTAAATGCCCTCGGGCAGATAGCCTAGTACCTACCTATAAACCTATGAGATTCTTGACATAGCTATAGAATGTTTTGTGGTTGTCCTTAGAATTAGTGGCAGTTTTGTTTTCGTAGCTAGCTTTGGAGGATCTTATAAGGGATCTCAGCTTTTTACTGAGGCTGACCAGGGAGCTCCTCCACTCATGGAATTTATTCTCTTTTGCAACAATTTCTTCCTTCTGTTGTACAGTTTGTTTATGGCAGGGGACCACCAGATTGGCTTCCTTTTTATGGAGGATAGCATCTTGGTTCTGTTTGGAATAGCACGATCCATGCACTCATGTAAGTGCTTATAGAGTGCATTTGTGTAGGATTCAGCAGTTGTAACTATATTGTCCATCTGCATGGGTGTCATGAAGTTCACCACTTCTGTCTTAAGAAGCATAAAGTTGGCTTTGGAGAAATATTTTCCCATTGTTTCCTTAATGGGGGTGGGGGCGGGATGTGGATATCAAGGGTGATTAGCTTATGGTCAGATTGGACCAACGGGGAGTTGACTTCAGGTGTGGAACACCGGTCACTCCTGGTGGTAATGACTAGGTCTAGGATATTGTTGTCCCTGGTGGGGGTGTGGATAAGTTGATCCAGGGCATTGGAGTTTATGAATTCCAGAAAGCGTTGAGCTAAGAAGTTGGTACCCAAGTCATTTTCCCAGTTAATGGTGGGGTAGTTGAAGTCGCCCATTATTAGGGTGTTTGGTTGAATCCTAATATTTTCCAGTACATCAAGAAAAGAGGAGTGGGAATCCTGGGGCATGGTGGGGGATCTGTAGCAAGCTACAATTTGGATTGCAGTTTTGCCCAGAGTTAGTTGCACCTGGATAACCTCAAATGCATTATGCTGAGCAACTAGCCTGGAGGTGTGGATATCCTTATTGAATATGGACACACCTCCACCTTTGGTGTTTCAGTCCAGGTTACATGGCCGAAAAGTGTGTATGAGTTATAGCCTGGTAGTGCAGGTGTGATCTCTGGAGCCTTGAACCAGGTCCCAGTCACTGCACTGATATCGATGTTCTCCATTTTAAGGAATGCCTCGAGTGAGTGCATTTTGAGATTTAGACTTCTAGCATTGAGTAGCATTACCCTCAGTTTTTGCTTGCCTGTTCCTGTTACGATGGTGAATTTGTCATTATATATATATATATATATATATATATATATATATATATATATATATATATATCTATATATATCTATATATATATATATATATATATATATATATATATATATATATATATGTACACCTCAGTATATATGTATATGTATATATATATATATATATATATATATATATATATATATATATATATATATATATATATATATATATATATATGTACACCTCAGTATTAATTGTTAATATATCTATATATATTGTTGTACACATATATGGATCTCCCTACATATCTCACTCTCTCTCTATATGTATGTTCCTATTCAGATATATATATATATATATATATATATATATATATATATATATATATATATATATATCTATATATATATATATTTAGATACCAATCACTCATAATTGCACCTAACTGCACTCTTTTCTCTTCCTATTGTAAACTGGCTGTAAAGAAGTGTATGTTTGATAGAACATCCTTAAACAATGCAGCTGAGGTGGATTATTGGAAAATTGCCGTAGGCTATGGTGTGCAAGGTCCTTGGGTCAAGACTTCCAAGGGTTGCTTATTTTGTTGCTTGGCAGAACAAGGGCTGTTGGATACCGAGTGATTTAGGTTTAATCCCGCTTACTACTGCTTAAAAGTGATTACTCCCGCTTACTCCCGCACTAATTTCTTTAAAAGAAAATAAAAAAGGGGTGACAGGAAAGTGGTGAAAAAGGGGGCATGCAGAGGGAAACACAATAGGGAAAGTAGAAAGGCATGTGCAGGACAGGTGTAGGGAAGGTCCATAGCTGTCCATTTCTACAGCAACAGCTGTACATATATACTGAATTTGGAGGTATATTTGAACACTCATACCCCTGAGAGAGGGGTGAGAACAACAATAATGTGTTGTGAAGCCAGTTAGACCAGATTGCTTGTGTCCAGGGGACACATGTGCAAAATGGACTGCTATGTATGGAGCAAAATTTTTTGGGGGGAAACAGATTGCCCTTTTTTTTAAGGTGAGAGTGGGATGTTGGGGAAGGATAGTAGGTATATTTGGGGAGGTAGGTTGGGTAGGAAGACAGACAAGACAGCATACAGGGGTGGTATATGACACATGTAGGTGGTAAATACCTTGGACGGGGAGAGGTGTTTGGAAATTGAAAGCCCATGAGCCCCCAAATGGAAACAGTGGCACTGAGGTCCCCACCCATGGGCAGTCACCACTGCACCTTCACAGACCCGAAGGTGGCAGTGCTGGGGTCTGAGCAGGAGAGGCAGGCTGACCCTCTAATTGTGCCATGCTGCCCTCAAGCTGGTGTAGCAGATCCCTAAACTCCTTTTGGTGCTCGCTATGCACCAATCCCCAGATCTGGCTTTGGGTGACAGTATCCTGTCTGTGCCCACTCCCGGGGGGAGGGTGAGCCCCATCCCCTGAGGTGGTTCCACCTGAAGGTGATGCAGGACCAGCGTACGAGGAGGTCTCGGGGTGGGTACCAGACGTGCTGCCGCCTGGTGCCATAGCCAGATGAGGTGGGAGAAGTGGGTCCGCTGGGACCGGTCTTCCAAAACGTATTATGGTGTTGCAGTTTTAGAACATATGTGGGTTAGTAATAGTTGACACCATCCAGGATTAGTTATAATAGCATGCATAGATATTCCCATTAACTCAAAACAACAGATTTGGAACAGCAGCATAGCAAACAGAACATATGCATATATGGAACCCCAGTGGCCATTACAATGGCATGCAGGTTACATTGATAGCAACAGGCCACCAATGATAGTATTTCAACATGAAACATTAATAGAAACACATTTCAATATTTGTTGAATAATAGGACATATGTCTCAGCAGTAGGTTTGGTGTAAAACATACCCACTGATTTGTGTGTTTAGATTATTGTTGCAGATATGGTTGGGGAGAGATGTCAATTAACAACTTGTAAATCCTTGCAGTACTCACAACATTAATGATCATTGCTCTAATCATTACTCTACAAGTATTATTACAATACCCTATGGCCTTGGTTTGGACAGTGGCATGTTTGTACACAGTGTATAATTCAGCCATGTTATAGCTACTTTCTACTTCTCTTACCTGGAAGGCCTGTGGGAAGAATGTTTGTTAACACTACCTGACTGTTTCTACACATATTCACAAAATCCTAGTTACAATTATGCATTCAGATTACTACCACTCCCATGATTTCAACCATGGCTGTGTCTGCTAAAACTACAACAATCTGTGTTTCATCAGAGTGAGATATTAAGAAACTGCTGTCATTTTATAGGTTCATAGGTAGGTACTAGGCTATCTGCCCGAAGGCATTTATAAGCCTAGCCAGAATATGTTGGCTTTCGCCGCCCCCCCTAGATTAGTTCCCTGTGCCTCTGTCCAGCAGAGCCACTGAAGTGATCCCCGAGGTAAACTTCCTGTTTCCCATCCACTCGTCAAGAATTCTTTTGAAGAGTGTTAGCGAGGAGCTCTGCCTGATGTAGATTGGGATCTTGTTCCAAAGCATGGGAAGTCTCTGGGACAGGAATCTATCCCTCCAGCATGTCCTATTTATTGTTGTGGTGAGGTTTAGATCCCTAGAGCGTGTGGCTCGTGGAGATAAGGTTTTCTTTAGGTGGAGCATGTTCATCAATTCTGGGTTGGATATGGCCTTGTAAGTCAGGCAGAGATCACCTCTGAGTAGGCGGTATGCAACCGAGTACAGCTGTAATTTTTTCAGTCGAGCTGCATAGGGCATCTGTTTGAGGCCAGTGATCCTCTTGGTGAGTTACTTCTGTGGTCTTTCCAGCTGTTGCAGGTGTCTTGTAAGGTACATTCCAAATGGGGCGTTGTACTCTATGATGGGTCTGATGAGTGATGAGTAGAGGGGTACAATGACCTCTTTTGATCTGGATGCGAACCCTTTTGTGATTAGGTGGGCCATGTAGAAGGATTTTCTAACCACTTTGGCAATGTGATTATCAAAGTTGAGATTACTATCTACTTGGGTCCCCAGATCCCTTATTACGTCTTCCGTATTTAGGGAACTACCACCTATGTGATAGTTTGTGGGTACTTTGTTTTTTCCAAAGGGGATGACTATGCACTTTTTGGCATTTAGCTTGAGGTCATGATTTTGACACCAGGTATCCGTCTCAGTGAGACCCTTTTGGAGGATGTCTGTGTCAGCCGGAGAGTCAATTATGGCCCCTAGTTTGCAGTCAGTGTTTTCTGTCTAAGTCTCTCTTGGTTGAACAATCTGACCTTGTAATTACAACATTCTTATAACAGACATTCCTAGACATATTTGTTTATGTAGCACAGTGTAGGAAACAGTGGTTAACACAACATTACTATTCAGATATCAGATCTTGGTGAATGCAACATGTCAGGCCATGCAATACCAGAGTAAACACAACCAGTCCAGGATTTAGACCTTTATCGCCAGGCAGTTGCAGTTCTCTTACCTGGAAGACCTATGGGGGGAATGTTTGTTAACACTACCTGGCTGTTTCTACACATATTCCCAAAATCCTAGTTAAAAGTATGCATGCAGCTTACTACCACTCCAGAGATTCAAACCATGGCTGTGTCTGCTAAAAATACAACAATTTGTATATCATCAGAGTGAGCTACTGAGAAACTGTTGTCTTTTCCTTCAATGTTTTCTAAGTCTCTCTTGGTTGTACAATATGACCTTGTAATTACAACATTCTTCTACAGACATTCTAGACATATTTTTATGTAGCACAGTGTGAGAAACAGTGGTTAACACATTACTATTCAGATATCAGATCTTGGTGAATGCAACATGTCAGGCCATACAATACCAGAGTAAACAAAACCAGTCCAGGATTTAGAACTTTATTGCCAGGCAGTTAAACTTTTATTTAAATATGACCTATATGGGGCTATTACTGTCATATTGTCTGGTTTGTTCAGTACAAACCATCATACCTCCCAGCCATACTGAATTACTCGGTTTAACTGAGTTTTGGGGTCCAAATGAAGGGGTGCCACGATTCCCGAGTGGCACTCCTTCATTTCCAATTTCTTTTTCATGCTTTCTGAGCTGACATCATCATGTGCGCGATGATGTCAGCTCCATCAGGGCTACCAGCCTGTCAGAATTGAACTCAAGGAGCTTGCGTCATGCACGCATTTCCGGCTGGCCTGGCTGTTCAAATGCTCTGTGAGTGGGAAAGGTCCTCCAGAGACCTTATTCTGAATCGGGGAAAGGACTACTGAATAGAAAGGATTTATAAATGCAAGTGGGAACAACTTGCAGTTTTTTCTGTAGTAAGGAAACCTTAATTGTATTTCTCTGAAGCAAAGTGTGTGTGTGTGTGTGTGTGTGTGTGTGTGTGTGTGTGTGTGTGTGTGTGTGTGTGTGTGTGTGTGTGGTGTCTGTGTGCAGTTGCTGTGAAAATACAGAACAACTTAAATACAGCAAAACTTGAAGACTAAGTTAAAAACACATTTTTCTCATTATGACTCAAAACGCTTATTTTTTCAGTATTTTTGTCATATATCCTCTGTAACTGTATGGTCAGTATGATAGCATTGTATTAGCCAAGTTATTTTCCATGAAAAAAGGAGTAGAGTGAATAGTCTATTTACTAGCTGTTTTGTGGTTTGATTGTGAGGGATGTAGTATGAATGAGTTATGATTCATCATCACTTTAAACTCATCATGCTACAAATATGCATTTGCTTACTATATTTTGAACATTGCCTCTATTAAAATGCAAAGCTTTTGTGATGGCAAAAACTCCATAATATGCACCTAATGAGTTAAAAGTATTTTTTTTTTATTTAACACTTATTGACTGGGAAATTCTGACTAGGTTTCACAGATCCTGTTTTCAGCGGAGGCCCAAGTAGAAATGGTCCAGAAGCATGTCTTTAGAATGTGGAAGGAAACCCATGCAAATGCAGGGAGAACATGCAAATTCCAAACAGAGGGCACCCCAGCTGAGAATTGAATTGGAGAACCTCTAGCTGGGATGTGACAGCATTAACCGCTGCACCGCTGTGCCACAAATGTTTTTATCATCTAAAGTTTAGACATTCCTTTTTCAGTGACTTACAGAATTTCAGATACATGTTTTTTCTATATATGTTTATTTTAGATAGCAGCATAGCCAAATTACACAATAACTAGTTATAATGAAAGATGAAACATTCTGCTCTCCTCTGACATGCATTTCAGCAGTTGTGTAGTTGGTGGAAGGAAAAAATAATTCTGTTTACTTCATATAAGATATGCAAGAAGTAATTTATTGAGGTGTGAGGAAAAACACTTGACTTCTTGATACCAAAGACAGTTTTGAAATATCAAGACTTAAAGATGTGGGCTGAATTCTGCCAGTGTGTCACAAAAATAATAAACTAAGAAAGCATACAGATTTCTACACATGCATAGCTAGGAAAGCACATCAAGGGATGTCAATGACTATGCCATAGCTAGATTTCAGTTACAATAAACAACACAGGCAGCTAACAGAGCAACATTGAGCTAGAGAGATAGAAGGTGGTGGTCTAGATATATAACTGGGTGATGTATGCTAAACAGAAGTTTGTGGTAAATAAAAATTGTTCAGAAAATGAATGAGTGAAGTAAACAGAACCACTTACAGTGGTACTGTGTTTGATTAGCTCCATTGCAAATAATGATGAAAACCAGGCTGAACAGTTTGCTTTTTCAGTTGTTAATTGAGTGTGCTAGAAGGTTCTCAATGAGCAAATTGAAGCAAGAAAACAAAAGCATGTTAGCATGTTGGTATTCCAGGCAATGCATTTTTTTAAACATAATGCTATGGCTATAGTGTAAGAGACAAGTATACAGATTAAGTCACAGTTATAAAGACTTCAGCCACTAATTGAATGGGCTTAATTCAACAAGTCCCTAAATCATAATGCAAAATAGATTAATAAGTAGGCTTTAAGTTTCTATGTCCACTCAGAGAAGTTGACAGCATACCCAGTGAAAAGCAGGTAACAGCAGTGAAAAAAAGCGGTTTTGCCGGGGCCAACCTTCTGTGACCTACTCTGCAATGGTTTAAGACAACTTACATACATACATATGTTTATTGCAAGAATTATTTATTTGGCAAAGAAGGTTAAGAGGAATGGCAAAGGGTTTGATTCTGCTTTCAGCCCTCATTCGCCTACTGTGTGACCTTGAGCAAGTCACTTCATTGCTTCTGGGTCACAGCTGAAAAGAGACTGTGTGTCCAGTGGCTTTGACTTTATCTATATAACTGCAAGGACCCCAAGACCCTTTTCTCAGCCATGAACTAAGCCAAAGGCAGAAATGGTACAATGCAGCAGGGTCCTGGGTTCAAGACTTGTCAGTGAAATGCATGGTGGTAAAACAATATTTTATTCTAGCAACTTTCCAAAAGTATACAAGCAATGTTTAAAATATGTCCCTGATTTTTGGCCTTTTGTCCCCCACCCCACCAAAAAAAAACCTGAAATTGAAAATAAGTGCGAGAACCTGTGCAAGATACCTATGACTTACACTACTGTCATTCTATTTATAGTGTGGGTGTGGAGGTAGACTTTTATGATGGAAATGTATAGAATTGGGCAATTTTGTCATCATTGGTCCATGCATTTTCTTTCACTGCCTACAGTACAGCCTACTGGAAAAATGTTCAAACAATAAATTTAAAATGTGCTCTGTCTAACAAGTGTGCTGCTATATTATATAAGGAATGTCATTTAATAAAGTCAGGAAGGTGTATCAAAGAAAAGAACACATATATGTTTCTTGTTTTGTGTACAAGGGGCCAATGATTTGAAAACAGCCCAAAGGTAATCTTTATCCACCACTGGCCAGCTGCATTTTCTTTGGATGTGGTGTGGGTTTCAAAGCTGATTCAATGAATGTGAGTTTCAAGGGCAGATAAGTTTTAATGCCAAGTCTATTTTCATTGTGAGACAGTATTGCTTTGTTTAGCAGATGTATATTAGTGTTTGTACATTATGCTGCAAAATGCAAAAATAAAATCCAAATAGTCATTGTAGAAGTAAAGCACTATGCACACATTAGTGTTTATGGTAAATGGGGTGAAACAGCCAGGTAATGGGACATTGGAATGGCTACAGGGGGACTCTGGTGCCATATTTTGGTTGTCTGTTCTTCGGTTTGTGTTTGAAAGTTGGTATCCCACAATTCCATTGGAGTGGGTGTGATTATGTATGCAAATTATATGTTAATCAGTGTACAGATTTGTACCTATTTTTTATGAGCTTTAACCAGATTTTTGATGTTTCCAGGTTGAGAGGTATGCAAACCATACACATTTTTTATACTGCCAGGTAACATTTTACTCCTTTATATTTATTTGGTATGACTACTACAAGCAGTATTTTTACTCACTAGCCTCATGACGCAGCCTTTGCAACCTACTGGCATTGGCTTCCTGTTCATAGCCTGCTCATCTGGAGCTGTAATGAAAATAGAGAAACATTTATGTATACATATACATCACATACACAGGATGGACTTTGATAAATATTTATTGCTATGAATACTTACACACTGCTGGGACATCTCCCCTTGTTCTTGCTTCTTGGACCCACTGTTCCAAGAGCTCCCTCTTCCACAGTTTCAAGTCAGCATAGTGGTGCTGGACCTGCTCACCAGTCTGAGGGATACCAGTGGCACTGGTGAGATCACAAGTGAGACTTTTCAGGCTTCTACTTTATACTGGGAGCCCTGGTACTGGTCCTGCAGCAGTCTCACATCATGAATTTTTACCAGGAGTCCTACCATGACTTCGGACTCCTGTATGCCCCAGCACTGCACCCGAAAGCGCTTGCCCTCTCCAACACCTGCCATACTGCCTACAGTACAGAGCCACAACCAGTTATGAGCTGTATTCCCACCTGTGGGGTTTAAATATGACTGATTTACCACCCTTTGCCATGATTGGACAGTTTTGATAATGCTGAGCTAAACTAAGCTACAGGCAAATCTGCTTAGCTACGGTTGGCAGTGCTTAAAGGGACAGGTTCAGCATTGCTTACCAATGGCAAATCCACTACGCTGGGCTATTCATTGCTTAGTCTTCATATGTAGACAATGCTTACACCCGGTCAGCATAGCTGTGCAATGCTTAGCATTGCTTATGTTTTATTAGATTGGACTACCACCTGTATGGGATTGATTCATCATTAATTACATAATATAGATTTATCTGCCTTCCCTGACATCCCCCACTGTCCTGTGATTAATTTATTCTTGTGTGACTATACTGTATGGGGCACTTGTGTTTATATGGTGGTTTCACTACTTTACTACACTGACACCTCACATCTGGGGCTAATACACTACTCTGGTTAAGAAAAATATGTTACTTCCTACATAAATATACAAATAAATTAAAACTGTAATGTCTACACATACAAAATGAAAATGGTTTTGGTGTGGCTCGAACCATACATGACTATATGCAAGGTGCATGCTCTAACCACTACACTATTGCACTTATGTTTATGTTGCATGTCTATTGCTTTTTAACTTATCCTGCGGTTTCAGCTGGGCTAAGCGTAGCTAAGCAATGGGCAGACCCATGCAGCTACACTTAAACTTTATTGCATATATGAAAAAAATGTATTTGTTGTGTATTTTATTTCGTACCCTTTAGAATAGCCATGCTAATGCTGAACCGGTTATTCTATCAACTTTCTGGCTTTGTAGGGATGATTGTCCTTTATTTCTTTGTCCAGATTCCTTACTCTGACAGGTTGGGAGGTGTGCACTATATGCTTCATACCCTGCCAAAAATTCTTGCTTATGCTAAACCTGTTATTCTAGCAACTTTCTGGCTTTGTAGGGATGATTGTCCCTTATGGCTTTGTCCTGATTCCTTACTCTGATGGGTTGGGAGGTGTACTCTATGTGCTTCGTACCCTGCTGAATATTAATGCTTATGCTAAACCTGCTATGCTATCCACTTTCTGCCTTTGTAGGGATGATTGTCCCTTATGGCTTCGTCCAGATTTCTTAATCTGACAGGTTGGGGGTGTTACAAGCATTCTCACTCATTTTAAATTGCTGTACTGCAATTCTATTGTGCAAGGGGCATGTGTATTGTGAGAGCACTGCTCTCAGACACACCCCCTGCACTTGTACACAGAACTGTGCCTGTTTTGCAGCATGGCTGCACACCTTCATTAATATGCATGGCGCGCTGCTGTGCTGCATGGGAACAATCCCTTCTGTGCAGGAATAAGCTATTCCTGCACGGAGGTTTACTGAATCCCAGGGACTGATTTTCAGAATAATGTGTAGATTTTAGATATATCACACATACATCAGAACTTAGACTTAAAGACTCTAAAGTCTATGGATCTAGGTAATAGGGTGATTACTTCAATTCAAACAGGCCATACATGCTCAAGTAACACCTAATGGCCAAAATTAAAAATGCAAGCGTATTCACAAGATAAAGGAAAAACAATTGCCCAGTTATAATTAAATCATAAAGTTAAGAGACTTCAATCCAAACAGGCCATAAATGCTCAAGTGACACCTAGTGGTCAAAATTGAAATTACAAGTTTATGTGCCAGATAAAGAAAATGTATTTTCAGATTATTAGTAAGGTGGTGTAAAGCCTGTATATTCAAACCAGATTACAGTAGTAAGCAGTACAAATATAAAGTAATTACAAAACAAGGTCCTTGTAAACTTTCATCAGGGACCTCAGGGAGAGCTGTTAGAGTGAGGGTATTCTAAGTAAATTCACTATAGTACATTAAGGTAGAATAATAGGCTTGAAAATATAGAGCCAGACATGTATGCATACAGTTTCAGGGAAATATAGAATATTCCTTTCTCAAGGGAAAGATACAGTCTTGCCGGCTATGCATGACATGTACAGAAATAACATTTTAAGGAAATACAGAATGTTACTTTCTCAAGGGAAAGATGTATATGCAAAGGAATGCTAGACAAAGAGGCACATACAAAACAAAGCTTGGAAACCAAGGCTAAAGAAGTGTGAAAAGCATTACAGAGTTTGAGTATTAGGAGAATATACTATGGACACAGGCAATAAAGTCAGTTAGTTAGTTCAGACTGACATACAGAAAAAAATTAAATATCCATCATTTTAGAGTATGAGGTAGCTTTGGAATTTATATGAAAAAGTCCTCTACAATACAGATACTCAAGCCTGAGTACAGAAGACAGGTCAAATAAAGACTGTTTCTGTTTATATTATTCAGGAGAATCAGAATATACATGCAGAAACTTTGGATATATTTACTAACCAGCATTTCTACATATGGTTATATTTATCAGCACTGTTAATCAAGACAGAAATCGGATGTTGTGACCCTCTAATGAAGCATTAGTAACTGAACTACAGTATTTTCAGAATTTGTTCTGAAAAGTACAAAAGACTTGGCCCATAAAGGAGAGACTTGGCACCTGTTCATAACAGATAAAGACTTTCATTTCAGTCTCACTTCAGTTGTTTCCAGTTTTTTTTTCAGTATACTACATTCTTATTAATTCTTTCAAACTAGATGTTTTCAAGTTGTAATTGAAGAGCCAGTTATATTCACATCAGCCCGTATACTTGTCACAGTCTTGGACAATATCTTGGACAATATCTTTGCAAAACTGGGTCACTGTAAAATCTGATGTTGCCCTCCAATAGCTGACATTACAAGCAGTTCTGTGAATCACAGGGAATAAGACATAAAAATGGTGACAAGCAAATGGGAGGGATATAGGGATTATTGCCAACATATGCAAAGTTATAAGTGCAGAGACATGTTGATTCAAAGCTATAAACTGAGACTCAAACCTTCCTTAAGAGAAGTATGGCACAGAAGGCAAAACAACTATTCCTCTATGTATAACCTTCAGCTGCTGTGGTGTAGTAAAACAAAGCCCTGACTTTGCCCCAGATGATCTGGAATTGATTAACATACTGGGCACAAGAGATTCCAGTAGAAAAGACTGAAGCCAAGTGTTTGGCACTATATTATCCTTCCTGTAGTCTGTGGAGATGGAAAATACATTGTTGCTCTCTCCTACTGACAGCTCTTTCATAATAGGTGTCATGGCAAGGACAACATACAGCCTGAATGTGCACATCCACAAGAAATGCAGCATGCAAAGAAGCATGCACATCTACTTGGGGCAGACATTATAGAAAGACAGCATCATATGATGTAGAGATGGGGGACTACAGGGCCAGCCTTAAACCCTTGATGACTGCCTCCTTGATGGTGTCCTATGATTCCACCCATACAGAAAGAGTGGGCACTCCTAAAACAACCTAACAGCCAGCAGATACGGGAGATAAAAGTGACTAAGAAAACACACAAACAGATACAAATTGTATTCCTGAGACATATTTTGTATAGGACATTAAGGAGTTGCATGATAACTGTGAATCATTTGAGGCATAACTTGAAATTCTGTGTTCATTTGTAAAATGTTATTCTGCTAATTGTGCTGTCAGTCACTGTTTATTCAGGCCAGTAACTGAAATTTTGCCCAGTAATTATAAGACAGACAAAAAAAGAAGTATGACAGACCATTATCCAGAAGGGTACATAAGATGATTAGAAAATGTGCTTACTTAAAAGACAATGGCTGAGATTCATAAGGAGGAGTGCAGCAGTACAACTCATGCTGCACACATAAGCAGTGCTAAACTGCGACACTAAACTCTGATTCATAGTCATGTGTGTTTCCTGAAGTGCTGTTCCTAAACAGAAGGGAAAGTACAGGACCACAAATCATTGAACAGGGCAGTTACAACAACTTCTCAACTGAGTGCCCACCAACCCAACCTAGAATATTAAGTACTGCAGGCAAAAGGCAGTCCACACATAGTCAGCTGCAAATGAAGTAATGCTCCATCTGAAATAAAAAGTAGCACATTAGCAAATAAATGGAACAGTTGTGTCAGTGAGTACCACCCCTGTGTAGCAGCTGCAGAATGTCTGCTTGTAAGATATTGCCATTTTCTTACAACACACCTTGCCTCAGATTACCAAACGTTTATACCAAATGGTGCTAAATACATTCCATGCAATAAATGCAGAATCTGGAGTGCAAAAAAAAATATCACCTGCAAATAAGATTGAATTCTTGATGATTCTAATAATTGCAAATGTCACCTTTATGAGTACTAGTGGACTGCTTTGTTGTGATCACATTTGTGGAACAGGTTGCTAGTCTCACTTTATATTTCATTGTTTTCTCTGACAGAAATGAAGCATGTGTTATTATCACATATTGAGACTTAGTTTCAATTCCTTTTTAAGCTCTTTGTCACTTTTAAAGCAGAACCTGAGTAATCTTAGGAGCACTGGAATTCATCTAATTTGTTTCCTCTATGCAATTTCTTTCTTCTGTAAGTTAGGCATGGACAAATAATTTCAGTGCCGCAAGTTGTTTTCTGCATTTGTGGAAATTGGTTTTCTTTCTGGAATAAAATCCAGAATATTCCAGACAAAACTGAAGCAGGCCAGAGCAGTCCATCAAGATGATAACCTGACTAAACCTAAGCCTTGATAAAGAAAAGAGAAACACTTGATATAATTTTGCAGGATGAAAGAAGGTGAAGTACAATCTTTACATCTTCTTTGGTATGTCCTGTGAGAATGAACGGGACACATGCTGAATATAGTTTTAAAATATTTCAGAACAATCATTCTTGAGAGAAATTTAGACCACAAAGACTCAAGACTTATGTTCTGAAATGATTTGTGTTCAAATGTGCAGAAAATCATCTAACTTTTAGGAGCAACATCAGGTTTTTATACAAGGATGGTTTTCTTGTAAATAGGAAATAAAGAAAGTTGCACAAACTGTGATGTGCAGGGGAAATGCAGGTTTAATAGGACAGAGTGTATAATGAAATGGGCAAATTTATGGTTACCCAGGTTGTTATTGCCTTACAGATTTTTTACATAGACAAAGATCATCCAATCAATGAGTAGTTTCTTTTTGTGGAAGATAATGAGAAGCTTCTTCTTTGAAGACAAGTACAGTTGGGTATCAATCAGTATGCATGCTCTGAGGACTCCCAAAAGCAGTAGAAGGCATGTAGTTAAAGGACCACAAAAGGGGGAAGTAAGCATGTAGGTTCAAGACTCAGCATTAATACCGGTCCAGAATTGTGGCGACACTCTTGTTACATGGTGAGAGAAAACTGTCTATGGTTGGGAAACCACCATATTTTTCTGACATGATGTTTTCACATATTTATAGAGAAATAGATAAGTAGAAAGACACACAAATTGGTATATATAGTTATATAGTCATTTATGATTGTTTGTGCTTGTTTTACAACTAGTTGGATTGTTTCTTTTTAATTCTTCTTTATTTTATGTTAGTTGTATTTGTAAGGTGGGTGCTGGTAACCCCTTCCCCATCAGTAAAAGAATGTTGGCTGCAGAGGAGTTAGGGAGGACAACAACAGCCCTTACAAATTGAATTAATAGGAAATATCTATCTGTGAGTCTATTTATCTTTCTAGATGTGTTTAGCCTGCCTATTACTCTAGCTAACAACCCAACTGCTCACTGATCTAGCTGTTTAAAAATCAGATTACCTAAGAAAGAAAATCTATTTTTGAGGAAACATAGTGTTTATGCATTTTCTTAGTGCAGATTATATTGTCCTCACATCGCATTTTTGATAGCTTTTGTAGAAAGCCAAAAAGGATCACATTATGTGTTGTTCTGCCTGAAAATTGCTCAGCCAGTCTGTGGTACCTTTCAAAACTATGCATCAGCTGTCTAACTGAGCTATTGCAATATCTTTCTGAGACACACTGAGAAACACTGTGAGGGCTGAGTGTTTACATTAATGTCAAGATGTATGCATTATGATGTATAGGGCTATGGGTTGTATAACTGTGAGACTATATGAGCATGGCCAAAAACAGACCTTTAAAACCTTTTTGTTCATTTACACTTCATAAATATCTATGCTAAAGTGCCATCAACAAAATGATGCCCCACTGGTGGAAGGCCGTAGAATGGCCTAAGCTGAAGTATAAAAAATACTGCAAAAGACATATGTTACCACACATAAATATGTAACCTTGATAAGCTATCTTCAGCTACTACTTCCAACAATTTCTAAATCTCACACTGAAGTACTAATTATTCAATATTTCATATTTACAATTCTGCAATGCATGTTTGCATTTTCCTGTGTGCTGAACTATTTTTCACTTCTACCATTGTTTCCCTTGGCAGCCAAATTCCATTTCTTGGAAGGTAGCATTGGACATACGGCTGCAAGTAGGGTTACCACCTGTTCCCACTTTGTGAGGGACAGTCACTTCTTAGGCAGTTGTGTCCTGCATAAAAATGGAAAAATGTCAAATGTCCTGAGATTTTAGCACAAAATTACTTCCTATATTTTATGTAATAGTTGTATAAAACAGTTATTATGTATCTGAAACACCTAAATGTTATAAGAAATAGAATAATCAACTAAAATGCTACAAGAATAAGCTTTTATTTAGGCAAAAAAGTGAAGTCCTGTCCTTTGTACTGGCCATTGTTATGTTTCGCCCTGAAAATCTGACGTTTGTACCAAAAATGTCCCACTTTGGGCATTTGAAAAGGTGGCAACCTTAGCTGCAAGTGTAGGCCTGTGCACTTCCTCATTTGCATATTGCAAGTGTAATTAATTGCTCAGAATCAAATTGAAGTTTCACTCTCTTGTATACTTACACAATGCCTTGGCAGAAGCACACATTGTTTTGTATTCAGCCCACTGTTTGTTATTATCACAGTTGGTGTATGGAATTGTGCTAATCAATTCATAATGGTTCTTACTGGAGAAGGGTGCATTAAACCTCATGTATCACCAACACAATGCCTCCAGGTCACCTCATTCCTATCTTGAACTTCAGTTTTAGGAAGCAGTATTGGCCTCTGATCTGTTTTTCTGTGGGAGGTGTCATAATACACATTCACATGACAGTAATGATTTCACATGGCTTCTCTACTTAAGTCTTGTTATAGAGGGAGTGACACTGCATAAATGTGCAAATAAAACTAACTTATAATTTGCCACCAAATTAATAAGCCTCGATGCTGTGTGGAAATAAACACTGAAAATTTTATTTTTAGAAACAGAAAATCAGAACACCAGCATTTTGATCAGAAAAGCATGTCCAGATGTCATATGAGCAATACATTTAATATTAATGCCATCATTAATATAGTGTAGTGTAGATGATGCATCTGCAATTATTCTGAAAGAAAGATACAGAGTTAGTGTATCCTGATTTTTAAATATTACATGAAAAAGACAAAAGCATAGCATCTCCCAAATGGAGTGAATAAAAAATGCTTCAGGTACAACAGCACATGAATTTCATTCTTGTGACACTAAATGCTTTGTTTTTATACCCTTTAGAATAGGCTCAGCTTCCACTCAACAGCTTATTTGCATTTTTAATTTTTGACTATTTCTAAGGGACGCCAACACATAGTTCAAAACAATATTCTCAAGCACTGTCACAGATCTTTGGAGAGGCACGTTATTATTATATTAAATTATCAATTAAATGCAAGCAGTGAGCAGTGGACCTGCTTCCTTTTCATACTCTTCAACAAAGCAGAAATGTAACATTAAAAATGAAAACATTCAGAGGGTATATTTTTGCGTTATCAAATATTCAACATCACTCATAATTAAGCAGCTTACTGGCATGGAGTTCTGCAAAAAAAATTAAGCTCTTAAATGAAAAAAAGTTTTACAATTGAATTGAACTTTGTGTGCTTATTTGTTTGCTTGTATTATTGACACCATTCAATGACACTTTTCATTGAATCCATGATATATTTCATCAGTATTTTTATATTATGCAGTGGCATGATTTAAACTGTATAAATTGTTCTACATAACACCATGGAGTACATTTAAAACTTCAGCAAAACTTTCATCCCCCTCGAGCCCACAAAGCCATGACAGCTGCCATAATCCATTTTGAAAACTTTAATTTTAAATGCCCTTAATCAATCACATATTCACAGAAACAAAGGGAGAGAGACAGACAGGCATACACACACATATACAACACACACACACAACAGCAACATTGTTTACTTATTGTAAAATACAACAAATATAGGTTGTTTTATGGAAGTGTGACCATATGTTTGCTCCACAGCAGATCCAACCTCATCTTTTTTCACTGACACTCACTAGTTATGAGTCATGGTATATACTGTCTTTTCATACACTTTTGCAGCAACACTTTTTTCTATAAAATTATCTAAGACTTTTCTTGAACTTTGTAAAAAAAGCAATACTAATTTTATATTCTGATTTGCCTATTAACTATACTGTTTGGAAGAAATGTAGAAATGTTTGCTGCATGTTTGTGTAGTTTGCAAATTGTAGAGTGAATTATGTTGGAAAGAGACTTCAGTAAGAAAATGCAATGCTACATTGCGCAAATACAAACAAGATCTGCACTTGCCACTTACTTGTTTCATAAAAAGCACACAGAAAATATGCATAACACAAAAAAATCCAGAAAAACCTCATAGTACAGATAGCACTAAATAATGCAATGATATGTGTAGGTCAACATAGTGCAAAATGGTATCCTCTCCTGGAATTGTGAATTTGTCTGGGATGAAGGTTAGTGCATTCCTCATATCCTTAATATTATGTTGCCTAAATGTTTATGCTTCCAGTAGGATCACCATTTCCAAACTGGTCTCAGAAGCTGGGCCTGATAAATAGAGGTCCTAAGTGCAAGTACCACATTGGCTCATTTAAAGTATCAGATGAGCTTTTCTGGCACAGTATGGCAGGATATATCACTGAACCCAGGCCTGTAGATGGTGTTTGCTGGCAAGCATGTGGTGACCAGATAGCCCATGTAGCCAGATATGGCTAAAGTCTGTAAAAGATATGTGGAGCTACAACATGGTCTCACCTTATGTAAGGCAAAGCATGATAGTTGGGATTTATGTCATTCAGATGTCATGAAGAATGGATTATAATGGAACTAAAACACTAATGGAATTTGGCTATTTAGGTGATCTGTTGTGGTGACCCCTAACTGGGAGAAGCCGAAAGAAGAAGATTATGTGATGCCATTACACTAGATTGGAGGGAGCTGTAGTAGGCACAAGAAATCAAAACATGCCATCTATATTAACATTACACACAGCGTTCATCCTGGAAACAGATCTCTCAATCAGGGGGTGATATCTCTGTTTCTTTGCAGCTGACCTGTGGGAATGGTCCTACTAGCATACAATGCAGCTGCAATTTGTTGCAGTAGAGAAGAGAGTCATCTAAGTGTGCTTAGAAGTTGCAAAAAAAAAAAAAAATATATATATATATATATATATATATATATATATATATATATATATATATTCATATATATATATATATAGATTGTCTCTTTTATGTTTGTATATGGACCTAAGAGCTAATCAGAACACTTGACCTTCTTAGAGACTGTAGGTGTAGGGCTCTATAACATATCACACACTAGCTATTCAGCTCTACTGGGGACTTCAGTTCTCATTTATGAGATGATAGATACTTGATGGTGCAGGATTGGGAGGAGCAACTTGCCTTTCCTGAACCAGAATGGTGAATAGTTTTGGAAGCTCTGCATTTTCTACAGGTCTATGAGTCATATATAAAAAATGTCATGAGCAAACAAATGGTACTCATAAGTTTACTTAGTTCCAGAGTACATCGGTGAATGATCAACGATCAGCTTTATAGTTATCTAAGCATACCTAAAGCCACATGTTCCGGACCATTATGCCCAGTTGGACCTCCTGGTAAACATATATATATATATACATATATATATATATATATATATATATATATATATATATATATGTGTGTGTATATATATCTGGGTCTACGTTTCTTGATCAAAATTTCAAAATCTCGACAAGAAACATAAAAACCCACTTAAGCGAAAGTACACTACATCAAAAGTGCACTTTTGCAAAAGCCGATTCAGCAAAGCACATTACAGTGGGGGTAAGGAAATATATCCTTTTCCCCATTGTAGTGCGATCTTGGAGTTAGTATATTTAAGTAAGGGGGACATGTAGGGGGTGCAGGAGGGCTCCCCCCCTGCAAAATGTGCTTAAAGTTATTTTTTTTGTTTTCTTTTTTCGAAAAGTGCACTTTTGATGTAGTGCACTTTCGCTTACGTGGGTTTCTACATTTCTTGTTCGAGGTTTTGAAATTTTGATCAAGAAATGTAAATCCATATATAATAAGAGAGGTGATGATTTACTTGGTGATGAGTGAGGTTAGATGGCTGAACCAGTAGCTGAATAGACCCAAAATTTCAAAAATACTGAAGCTGCCAGTGGTTCTACATGGGATGTATTCAACGGTCACATCAATATCTTCTCTTATATACCTGGAGAGGTCAGAGATGTGATGTATGATTGGATCCTGTTCATAACCTTGATAGCTAAGGACTTGACACATTGTTTTCTCAGTATGGTGGTTGGTACTTGTCATAGTGAGAAACCTAGGAACGGCAGATAAACACCAGCTGTGAGGGATGCTGTCAACTGAAAGAAAGGTACTTTCAGTATAATGTATCAAGAGGGTTTCTGGCATTGATCTATAGCTACTAACTAGCTAGAAAGGCAGCAGCTATGTCTTGTGGAAATAGTTTACTGAAACCATGGAAAATGGCATTTGAATGCCTCAAAAAAGTTCTACCAAATCATCCAGTGGCTCAGGAAGTGGAGGGTGGATGTAGTCTATGCTATTCCCAGCAAGGCTGGAGAACTTCTGACCATAACTAGGGACTCCTGAAGGAATACTTTGAGGAACTCCTGAATCTGGTAAACATGAACCTCTCTGAATGTGTCAAAAGCATCTTTCTGCTGTATGGCATAGAGGAATAAAGTCCTGACTATGACCCAGGTGACTTGAGTTCAGTTAGTGAGTCAGGTCTATGAGAGCTGGCAGTGTGGAGAGTGGAATTACAGATTGCCTCTCTCCATGGACAGGGGTGGGATGAAGTCCTCAATGAGTAGACTGTTCCTCGGTATGTACTGGAGACTAGGATGCTGAATGAAGGCTGGGTTTCAGGAATTCAGGAAGGTTTTGCTTTGAAATTTGCTAAGAGAGGACTGGGACATACCTCTATCATGAATAATTGCAGACAGTGGTGTCTGATAAGGGATTCTGGCAGTTAGGAGGTAGGGGATCTCAATAAAACAGCAACTTTACCATAGTATTATAGACCCAACTTCACTGTTTCTCATACCATTCACAAGGAGAATTATTGCCTATATAGCCACAAGGGCTATTCTTACCTGGACGAACAGGACCCATCTAACAAAGGGACACTCCATGGTGAACTCCAGTGTCATGGCCTTTGAAAGCAATGTAACTATATAGGAAAGAGAGATACTTGGTTGAAAGGTAAGCTGATCAAAAATAAATATAAAATAAAATAAACAAATAACGATGCCACGAAGAAGCAACTGGTGAGAGTGATTTTGTCCATTCTCATAGTTGAGCTCATTGCAATAATTAAACAGTTTTTCAGCTGAGAGCTCTGGGAGTGGATAACATTTGACTGGAAATGCCAAAAGTGCTGGAAATTTGTTGGGGTGCTGTGATTAAAGTCTTTTTTCAGTGTCAAAGGTAGAGACAGTACCTCAGGATCAGAAAACATCATGGTGGTCGCCATTTCCAGAGGGGTTCGAGATATACAGAGGTTTTTCTCCCCATCCTTCCTAGGAAATCCTAGACCATACTACTGCTAGAAAGAGAACTCTGTGTAATATTTGATTCAGAAACAACAATATTGATTCCATCCTGACCTTGGAACAGAGGATAAATTTGTTGTCCTTGCACAGATGCTGGAGGTGTTATGAGAGTTTACCAATAATGCCTGTGTGTGTTATGGTCTGATAAAGCATATAACCAAATATACTGAAAACTCCTGTTTAAGGTGCCAGAAGATTCAGGGGTCCTAGAACTGCTGCAGTGTGCTATTTGGTCCCTATATTTTAGTAGCAAGAGTTGTTTATCCATTCTACATGTTAAGCTGAGTATATTCAAGGCAAAGAATTGTCTTTCCCCTTCTGTTTCCAGTTTTCACAGACAGAATATATAGACACATCTATGAATTGTACATCAACTAATAAGGATGATTGTAGATTACGTCTTTGTTTTTTTGCAGATGATGTTGTCCTCCAATACTCTAATGAGTGTGACTTTCAGTATACACTGGTGTGATTAACTGATAACTAGAAATAAGCTGGGATGAAAATCAGTATTAGCAATCATACATCTCTCAAAGACTAGAGCAGACTGCTCTTTGTTGGTCGGGGTGAGAGGGAAGACAATTACTAATATAACAATTTGAGTACTTTATTCATGAGTGAAGGTGGAGTGGATCAGAGGCTTGGCCCAGTGGTTGAGTGTAGCACTAGATGCTTGGCCCAGTGGTTGAGTATAGCACTATCAGTTCTGTGGACATTGTGCCAGCTTATTGAGGTGAAGTGAAGATTTTCTAGGACAAAGGCCTTAATTTGCAAGTCAGTCTATGCCCTTTCCTTGGCTTTTTCAGGAGTTGTTAGGGATGATCAAAATATGGGATTACAGGTGCAAGAAGTGGTAATGAGGTCCCTTTGAGGGTATCTGCAATTCTTTGTCATAATAAGTGGAAGAGTGTAGCAGTTCTGGAGGTTCTTAAAGTAGAGATACTGTTTGTCTGCATTGAGTGGATTGAACTGCCATGGTATGGGCACCTACCAATTACATATATTCCAATGAATGGAGGCCACAAAGCAGATCTTGGACAAGCTGGAGGAATTGTTTCCCTCAGCTCACCAGGGAGCAAACAGGGATTCTACAGGTTGAGGGCAGAGCTATTGAGGAAAAGGTTTACATCCCTGAATCAAGTATTTCTGATAACATTTGATTTGCATGTGAAATAATTCCATCGGTTATAGATGCTTTATACACTGGATACAGGTCACCTCTTAGCAGTCTGTAAAAGACCAAACATAGAAATAGAGCTTTGAGGGTAACATATCGAACATATTGTTTAGGCCTTGCATCCTTTTATTTTTGGTATCTCTGTGAGCATTCCTGTTTTTGCCTGTGCCTACACAGGTACGTACCACAAGGGGGCATAATAATCAGTTTTACTCAATGATTATCCTAATAACGACTGAGTAAAGAGAGACACTGACATCATTGGATATAGAAGTCATTCCCTTGTTTATGAGCTGTCCAATATAGATGGACTTCTTTACAACAGTGGACACATGCTGGTAAAAAGGTTGGTCACAGTTCACATTAGTTCCCAAATCCCAAAATACTGGGTCAACACTTAGAGGTCTGTTGTCAAGTGGTAGTTCATCAGGGGAGATGACTATTTAAAGTAAACAGTAAAACATTTTTTTCATATTTAGGCTTAGTCCATGATTCTGGCACCAGTTATTTGTTTTGGACAGACCTTCCTGTAGGATGTCTGAGTCTTTTGGTGATTCAATCACTGCTCTAAGCTTGTAGTTGTCTACAGACTTAGTCAGTGAGAGCCCTTTGGTATTAGATTTTACTTCTGAGAAATAGAAACTGAACAGAAAAGGTCCTGGGGGCTCCAGTGGTGACTGGTCTTCTTGTGGAGGTAGTTTCCCTTATTTTGATCTGCTACGTCCCATCTGTAAGTCAATTGATAATCTTGTGAGTGACAAAGGGGTTTATTCCAAGTTTATTAAACTTTTAAACTATGCCTGAGTGGGGGAATGGGTCAAAATCCGTGAGCATAAGGTTATGGTTATGGCATTACACAATGAAGATATGAGGCATATTAAGGAAGAAATTTTAAGGATGAGAAAGACAAATCCTTTTTTCTGTGGTAGTGATGTGAATAATGATGTAGGGAACAGTAGAACTGAGCATATATTGGAGGAGAGGACTGTGATAATTGAGCATTGTTCATATTTAGGGTGAAGATTTTCTTCCTGGATATTTTTCTACAGCTAAATATGGCAAATTTTTTTATAAAACAGAAGGAAGAAGACTAAATAGTATTATTAGAAAATGTATGTCCAAATCTGAAAACTTCCATATATAAACATGGGGCTGTATGGTAGACAGCTTACATTATTCTGCAAGAGTTTGATTGGTTTTAAGCCATATAACTAATAAAATTCATTGCCATAAAATGAGGAATCTTATTAAACATTTTTAGATGTAGAATTAAGTAATTTTTTTTTTATTGTAGACTGGATTCAATAAACACCTCTAGTTTTCATGCAGAGCCTACACGGAGTGTTTTCACGTATGAGATACTGCCCATCGCATGACATTGTTCCATGAATATTAATGATGCATGACACATATAAGCAAGATTTCATGGCTCGCACCAGTGTCGCTGGCCACGAAACCTGTATACTGAATGTAGATTGCACTACCAACCTTTTAGTACAAGAAATCTGGTCCAACACTAAACTAATGGGGGGACAAAGGGCCAAAAATAGGGACCGATTTACTTTGTGTAAATATGCATTTTCTCTAGGTTATAAAGTACGAAACAGAAATATATGCCATTATATATTGACTTCAGTCTTTAGTGATCTCCTAGTAAACCACACATTTTACAAGGAGCAGCCCAAAAATGTGATGCAAGCATCTGGACATTCTGCAAAACTCTGGACAGTCTCCCTTTTGTGTTTTAATTATTTATTTATTTTTTGAGGCCAGTGTTTGCACAATGCACCTCTTAGCACAAACGTGTTGAGCTGTGCCCCCTGGTTTGCACAAAGCACAGCAACACACAAACGTGAAGAATGGAACACCCCAGTAGTAGGCAGGACCCAGACAGCCACAGACATAAACTGGATACATTCAATTAACAATATTGGTTATCGGTCAAACACAATAAGTGGTTTTGCTGTATGATTAAAAGCAAGGATTTTACAATAACTACTAAGATAGGGCATATCATGTCACTAATCCCATGGCAGAAGGTGTTAAGTGTAGGTCAGGAGTGGGCATGGTCTGTGGTTCTAGTACAGAGTGTGCAAATTTTGTTTTACTGCTGTGAGATTGCAGATTATAGCAATGAAGTGCACTGTACAGAACTGTTTTCTCAACCTCCTTAGGAGAACTGTAGACATGGTACATTTGACTAGCATATTTACACAAGTGCATATATACTTAATAATCTTGAAATTGTATTGTTTGCCTTTGTTGCACATCGATTTCCATCATGCAAACATGCCAACAGGTGCGCACCCTTGCCTACTATGTCTGCGTGGGTCTACTTCACTTTGTCAAAAAACCTATTTGTTGAATACTTTTGTCAAACCTTATTCATCAAAGCCTTAATCCATTGAATGGTTGTTTAAGTGAATTTTTTTCCCAGGCGAAAAAATGCTTGTCCATCATCAGGAATTTGCGATTTTCCCCACTATAATGCGATCTCAGATTTGGTATATTTAGTTAAGGTTGTAGGGTGTGCAACCCCCCCCCCCCCCCCACCTGGGTGAGTTTTAAATTTTGTGAATTTTGTTACACTCATTAGGTTGGCCAAGTGTTTTTCCCCTAGGAAAAAATTTGCTTAAATTAACATTTAAAGGATTAAGGTTTCAATGAACAGGGATCGACAAAAAAGTATTCAACAAATTGGTTTTTCATTGAAATGATATAAGCTCATTTGCATGATGGTAAGCAATGAACAATGTTTCAAATGTTTTAAAACCAAAATGTGCACACTCTCAGTAAGCATAAGGCATGCAATAGGCTGGAAAACATCAGCATATAAAATGCAACTGGCGTGAAATGCTCATAATGCATTGAGCTTGCACTACAGCAGGCATGTCAGGAGTTGCTGGAAAGAGTGTGCACTTTCAGGCACAGAGGTAGGGTATCCAGGAGTCCAAAGTTTTTGTTAGACTCCTACTTAAGGAGCATGGGCCTCGGTTGCTGCAGCAGGACTATTAAGGCTCAGAATTCAAGTATGAAGCCTGGAATAGTATTGCCAGGGCTTTAAAACAGTGCTACAGGTATCCCCTGCACTGTTGAGCAATGCAGACATGACTTCAATGACCTCCAAACGAGGAAGCGGGATACCCTCAATCATTGGATTGGGGAATTTAGTGCAGGGAACACTCCACAGATGCATAAGTATCAATTTCAGTGAGTAATTGTAAGAGTTAAAAGCCTAATATATTCAAGATTGATATTCATAATGGTGTTTTGTTCTGTTTTTTTCATAGCTGCTACACAGCAAGCCTCAAATGTCAGGTCCTATGCCATGCATTTGTTAAGGATATAAAAAACATGTGGTATGTATGCATCAGAACAGTGCTGTCTAAACAGTACTTTAATAATAATAATTTCTATAGTAATTTAGTAGTATTAAAAGTTAAGGACTGCTTAGCGGGTACTTAATACAGTTGTATCAAACTGAGCATGCATATCTCAAATGTTAAAGAAACTATGCATACCTTAGTCTGTAGCACAAAAAATGGTGCCATATTTTCAAATAACAGTATGCATGCAGTAGTCTGTAGGACAAAGGAACAGTACAGTATTTGAGAGAAGTCATCAGTTGTGGGTTCAAAAAGCACACTTCCCAAATATATAATACTGTTAGATTATTAACATTATTGGAATGTAACTTCATACTGCTATACCAGTGGCACAAATGTAGATTACAGTCAGAATAATTGGAAAACAAATATGTACAATATATGCACACATCAAGGATTGGTGGCTACAATCTGTACTATAGTGTGCTTCTGTTATGAACTGGGTAGTCTTAAAAATAAGGAAGAAACTTGCTATGAGTTTATAATGTTAAAAGTAAAGGTAAAAAATAATTTTATCAATGCTATGTATGTCACATATGAAGTTACTAAAGTTCTCCCTTTTTTCTGTTTCACTCCAACACTTTTCTCTCTCTCTCTTTTTCTTTTTTAATTTTTTTTCTCACAGAAGAGCAGAGTAGGCCTGTCCCATGGGATTCACCTGCCACCACTCCACTGACTACAGCCCTGCTGCCCAGCATGTCTGGTGCACAAACTGGTAGAACCACCTCTGCTGCCTCTGCACTAATTGAGCCCTCAGGTAGTTCTGCCCTGGAGGACAGGTCTATGGCATTCTCCAGGAGCAGTGGCGGAGGTGGTGAGTTTATCAGCTGACAGAAACTTCAAGGAATGGTGCGTAGGATTGTGCACTCTACTGTGGGTTCATGCCTATGCTAGAGAGAGCATCTGTTCTCCATCCTCATACAGAGCACTTGTAGGAGATGTAGACACTGGGCACTGCAGCCAGTGGTGCTGTGAGGTGACAATGATGTCAGTCCACTGGATGAGGACTAGTTTCTCACTGGCAACTGCCTTAACTTGCATTGGGCCTGGATTTCCCACCCTCTCCCCAACCATGGTGTTCACCCACCTCATGTGTTCTTCACCATTCTTATCTCTTGTCTCATTTGATTTTTCTGACTGCAATTGCTTCCTCACCTGCCCAACTTACCTCATCCACACATTACTACAGCCTCTCCTCAACATTCCTCTCTCTCAAAAAAAGGACACCTGTCCCACAAAAAAAATCATCCCACACATAGCTCTCCATTTCACACACATCTTCATATCACACATGATTTGGTTTAATTCCCTTAGCAACAGATTTTGTTGTGGCCATCCCTCTCTGTGGAGGTGACAATCCAATTTCAGCCAAATTTGTGCATATATGTTCATGTTTTATTCTTGAAGAAATGGATAGTTAAGGTTCTTTCCTACAGCCTTCCTACACATTCATTTCCTCCTTTCACTTTGTTCTTCCACCTTCTTGCTCCCCATTTCACCACTTTCCTGTCTTCCTTATTTCTTTTCTTTAAAGAATTATTGTGCAATGGTGCACACCACCCACCAACATGAAGCAACAGTAAACAACAGCAATATAAGTAGATATATTTAAAATATCATACACACTTGTAAAATTACTTCCAGTCATATTCAAACCCTGTACCATCTGCCTCCAACAACAATGCATTAGCATGTGCTGCCACAGAGTCATTTAACTAACAGATGTATTTAATATATTCAATAGTAACTGACACAGTTTAGGAAATATTTCACTTTGTACTCCCCATACTTGCTCCCCATATCACTAATGTTGTATCTTCTTTATTAAATTTGCATGAAGCAGCATTGCACAATCTTGTGTAATGTTTTATGAAGCAGTATTGCCCAGAGCTCATTTAGTTTTATACAGCAATAGTGTGTGATGCTGTGCATCTCACAGCATTGATAAGCAATGCTACCACCAAAATAGTTTACTGTATTATCTTTAGCTGTACCATTTGTCCCAAAAATTTACTTAGCACTGCATTAGGTGCATTAATTATTGCAACCAGAGATTCAATTAAGTAGCAGGTGCATACAACAGCAGTCAAATCTGCCATTTGCTATATAGTCTCTAAAATACACCTGCTGATTAACTGAGTCTGTAGCACCACCTGTTAAAACAGTGATACATTTATTTTTGTGATCAGATGGTAGTTTGAATCCAGGTGTAGGTAACTGTTTCAAATAATTTTACATAAAAATCCAAATTCTGAAGTGTGATAGCTGGTGTGGAGTCTGTAAAATATGGCTAGATGGTACTGGCTTCCAGTACAACTGTATATAATACTTATAAGTGGCTTTGCTATAGCCTCACATTAGTGCCTGATTACACCATCTTGTAATTCTGCTTTAAAGAAAAGAAATGGGAAAGACAGGAAAGTGCTGAAATGGGAGCAAGCAGGTGGAAGAACAAAGTGAAATGAAGGCAGGAATGTGCAGGAAGGATGTAGGAAAGAACCAGAGCTATCAATTTCTTCAAGAATAAAGCATGAACATATACACATACATTTAGCTGAATTTGGACTGTCATCTCCAGAGAGTGGGGTGACCACAACACAATCTGTTGTATAGGGAATTGGACTGAATCAAGTGTGTCATGAAGACATGTGTGTGAAATAGAGAGCTATGTATGCAACAATTTTTTTATATTGGAGAAGGCCTGTAGGAATGTCTAGGTGAGGTAAGTTGGGTGGGTGAGGAAGCAACTGCAGACAGACAAGACAAGACAAGAGATAGGGACTGTTAAGGACACAAGAGGCAGGTGAACACCATTGATTGGGTGAGGGTGGGGATATCTCAAACCCATGAATGTCAAGTTGGGTGATAGTGAGAATCAAACCCTCACCCATTGGACTGTCATCACTGTCATCTCACTGCGCCAATGGCTGCAACATCTGATATCTGCATCTCCTTGTGTTATTTAGTACAATGATGGAGAGCAGTGTCTCCATCTGGAGTAGGTGTGCACCAAGCCTGGCAGTTCATCACAGGTGATAAACTCACCAATTCTGTCACTGCTCCTGGACCACTGTCCTATCCTGCAAGACAGAACTACGGGGCCAGGTACTGCAGGGGCAGCAGATGGGTTGCTATTAGGTTGCACAGCAGATGTGCTGACAGCGGTACTGTATCCAGTGGAGTGGGGCAGGAGGATCCCCTTGGACAGGCCTAGTCTGCTCTGCTGTGGGGAAAAAATAAAAAAAAAAGAATGAGGAAATGGGTTGGGGTGAGAGGAAAACAAAGCAAGAACATTAGTAACTTCATATGTGACATACAAAACATTGATACAATTATTTGAGTCTGTTCTGTTACCTTTGCTTTTAAGATTACCAACTCCTAACAAATACCTTGTTTACTGTTAAGGCTACCCAGATCCTAACAGATACACAATATACTACAGATTGCAACAAGCAATCCTTGATGAGTGCATACATATGCATGTTCCAATTATACTGATTACACTTTGCAGCAGGCCAGTGGTACCACTACTTTAGAGCTCTGATGTTACATTGCAATAGCAATGAAAACTTAGCAGTATTGTATATTTGGCAACTGTGGATTTTGAAGGCAGAACCTATGACTACTCTGTAATATTGAACTGTTGTTTTGGCCTCCACAGTAATGCATGCATACTTTCCTATTACACTTGAGAAATAAATGCTCAATTTGATATAACTGTATAATTAACCAATAAGTGTATTGTAATAGGAAATGCTAAAATAACCCTACTGTTGGGATGCATACACACCACATGCATCTCACATCCATGCCAATCTAGAGGCATGGGCTTGCACATTCAGTTCTTGGTTTGTGATGACTGCGGAAATAACAGAAGAGAACAGCATGCCATTAAGGATACCAATCCTGAATAGATCCAACTTTTAACTCTAACAAGTAGTCTCTGTAAATGATACTTACACATCTGTGGGGTGCCCCCTGTCCTACATTCCCTGATCCATGGTTGAGTGTATCCCTCTTCCTTATCCGGAGGTCTCTGTAGTGATTCCTACATTGTTCACCAGCATGGGGGGATACTGGTAGCACTGTACAGAGACCTTGCCAGACTATTCCATGCCTCTGCCTTGTAATCTGTGCCACAATAGTCCCTCTTCAAAAGCCTGGGAACACGTTCATTCACTAGGAGTCCAACAAACACTTTGGACTCCTGGACACCCAATCTTTGAGTACAGAATCTAAAAAAACTCAACAGGAATGCCTGCAATATCTATCACTGATCAAGACCAATGTAGAATGTTTTTTCCTGCCAATTGCAGGTATCGCACTTACTGGGAATGTGCACTTTCTGGTTTTGCAACATTTGAAAGTGTTGTGCAGCACTTACCATAGTGCAAACACTTTGCGTAAGAGTTCATGCTGTCAGGAAATGTGTTTGCACAATGGCCAATAGTATTAATTGAATGCGCCTGGTCTATATTTGTGGCTGTTTGGATCCAGTCTGCTACCTGGATGGTCCATTCATCTGATTTGTGCACTACTACTGTACATGCAAACAAAAAGTACATAGCCAAAGCTGCTTGTGCTAGGTGGTGCATCATGCAAGCAGTGGCCACACACACGAAAAAATATAACAAATGGAGAATTAGGTGAAATATGAAAAATCAGTCTATGACATACACAGAAGAAAATGTTAGTACACATAAGATATGACTACATAGATCTGGATCCCAATTCTCACTGTAATGCATCATCAAAAAACAGGAAGGGGTACTTATCTATTTTTGCCCCACAAACAGCTTTGCAGCAAATACATGACATAATTCTTCACACAACCAAGTGTTACTGAATGTACAGTGATATCAAGGCATGACTAGTTATTTGTAAATGTATTCTATTTAATAAGTTTTGATGTAGTGCATTTACTGATCACACAACCTGCTATGATTATTCCTTGCAAATGCACAACTGTGTCCTACCTTTATGTATTACTTGGTCTTGTATCAGCTATCTGACCAGTGCTCAGAGACATGCAGTGTGTAAACCAGTCTATATCATTTACCTTAAAATGTGTGAGAATATTAACTAGAAAAACTGTGATATGCAATTGCCATCAAATTAATGGAAGGTTGGATAGCACAAACAAGCACAGACTGCTGTTTTGGGGGTGTGGAGCAAAGGTGGGTTCCTGTCATGTCACACGCAAGGGTATAATATTCTTTTGGGGGGGGTGGACCCAGGCTGAGCTACTGTTAAGGCACAAACAAGGGTATGTTGCTCTTGTTACTCTCCTTGAGTTGCATCCTGCCTGTTCGATCTTGTGTAGGTGATGAAGCCAGAAACTGTTATGTGTTTCATTGCTTTCTGACTTATTTCTGTTATGCTTTCCCACTATAAACATATGGTGCTAAACTGAGGGCATGCAGTGATCATCATTTCTTTGGAGAGGTATCAATGTGTGGATGTTTGAGACCTGAGGCCTATTACTTGCTAATTGACACATACAAGTCAAATAACTCTCTGTTGTCACATGTTACATTAATTTCTGTACATATCTCCCACCTTGTAGTTGCTTATTGTACCAAGTGATGAAACACAAGGACATGTCATAATATTATTAGACAATACAGTGCATGTTCAGAACTTACCTGGTAAATGCAGTTGCCAGGGTGTTTGTTAAGGGCTGACTGTGATGCAAGCATTACACAGCCAATACATGGCAAGGTAAAGGTTGCGGCTTTTAGTTGAGGATGGCAGAGGTCACAGTGTTCCTGTATTGTGTCCATGTCCACTCTGTTGCACTCTACAATGGTCCTGTCATGTATGTTGCGATAAGTTAAATGTGGCCTGAAAATTCTTCTCTGTCTTGGCCTAGGCCTACTGACAGCAGTAGCAGCTTTGGCTTCAGCCTGTAGCACATACATATGGAGTTACGCAGCAGCAGCTCCTAACTTTCTGTCTGTGTAGACTTTCTGTGTCTGTCCTCCACTACTTTTGAAATCCACAGGAAAAACCAACATGGAGTCTACATGGTTGCTTTATAAGTTGTTGATTAGCTCCTCCAGATTGGTTGATTACCATGCAATTCAGCTGCTTATGATGTAATCAGCATCTCTGAAACACCGCCTACAAAAATGCAATCCATTAATAATCTACTGCATTATAAAAGATAGATGTGTAGTTAGCCATACTGATGGTGAGGATACTTGCTACTAGTTCAGAAAAACAAAATAGTCCC
Organism: Protopterus annectens; assembly: GCF_019279795.1. Taxonomy (NCBI): domain Eukaryota; kingdom Metazoa; phylum Chordata; order Ceratodontiformes; family Protopteridae; genus Protopterus; species Protopterus annectens. Next base: position 128,367,148 of record NC_056737.1, read on the forward strand.
AAAGTTGTCTTTACAGAGGAGTATTAACCTCGAGCAGGTATGGTCGCATTTTACCTACATAATGCAATACCTATTACAGATCAAGGCCAATGTAGAATGATTTTTTTCCTGCCAATTGCAGATATTGCACTTCCTGGGAGTGTGCACTTTCTGGTTTTGCAACATTTGAATGTGTTGCACAGCACTTGCCATCACACAAACACTTTGTGCAAGAGTGCATGCTGCCAGGAAATGTGTCTGCATAATAGCCAATAGTATTAATTGAATGCATCTGGTGTATATTTGTGGCTGTTTAGGTCCTGTCTGCTACCTGGATGGCCCTTTCATCTGATTTGTGCACTATCACTCTACATGCAAACAAAAAGCACATAGCCAAAGCTGTTTGTGCTAGGTGGTGCACTGTGCAAACAGTGGATACACGCACACACACACACACACACACACACACACACACACACACACACGTAAAAATATAGCAAATGGAGAATTAGTTGAAATGGTGAAAATCAATCTATGACATACACAGTAGAAAATGTTAGTACACATGAGATATGACTACATAGGTCTGGATCCCAATTCTCACTGCAATGCACCATCACAAAACAGGAGGGGTACTTATCCATTTTTGCCTCACAAACAACTTTGCAGCAAATACATGACATAATTCTTCACAAAACCAAGTGCAACTGAATATACAGTGATGTCAAGGCATGACATGTTATTTGCAAATGTATTCTATTTAATATGTTTGTATGTAGTTCACTTAGTGATCACACAACCTGCTATGATTAGTCCTTGCAAATGTACAATTGTGTCCTACCTTTCTGTATTTCTTGGTCATTCATCAGTTATCTGACCAGTACTCAGAGACATGCCATGTGTAAGCTAGTCTACATAATTTACCTTAAATGTGTGAGGATATTAACTGGGAACAATGTGATGTGCATTTGCCATCAAATTAATGGAAGGTTGGATAGCAAAAGCAAGCGCAGACTGCTGTTTTGGAGGTTTGGAGCAAAGGTGGGTTCCTGTCATGTCACATGTAAGGGTATAATGTTATTTCGAGGGGGGGGGGTGGACCTGAGCTGAGCTACTTTTATGGCACAAACAATGATATGTTGCTCATGTTACTCTCCATGAGTTGCATCCTGCCTGTTTGATTTGGTGAAGGTGGTGAACCCGGAAACTGGCATGTGTTTCATTACTTTCTAACTTCTTTCTGTTATGATTTCCTATTACAAAGGTATGGTGCTAAACTGAGGGCATGCAGTGATCATCATTACTTTGGAGAGGCATCGATGTGTTAATGTTTGAGGCCTGAGGCCTAATACTTGCTATTTAACACATACAAGTCAAATAACTCTCTGCTGTCACATGTTAAATTAATTTCTGTACAAATCTCCCACCTTGTAGTTGCTTATTGTACAAAGTGATGCAATGCAAGGACATGTTCTAATATTATTAGACAATACAGTACATTTTCAGGACTTACCTTGTAAATGCAGCAGTTGCCACAGTGTTTGTTAAGGGCTGACTGTGATGCAAGCATTACACAGCCAATATATGGGAAGGTAAAGGTTGTGGCTCTGAGATGAGGCTGGCAGAGGTCACAGGGTTCCTGTATTGTGTCCCTGTCCACCCTGTAGCACTCTATAATGTTCCTGTCATGTATGTTGTGATAAGTTAAACAGGGCCTGAAAATTCTTCTCTGTCTTGGTCTAGGCCTATTGACATCAGTAGCAGCTTTGGCTTCAGCCTGTAGCACATACATATGGAGTTATGCAGCAGCAGATCCTAACATTCTGTCTATTTAGACTTTCTGTGTCTGTACTATACTTTTGAAATTCACAGGAAAAACCAGCATGGAGTCTACATGGTTGCTTTATAAGTTGTTGATTAGCTCTACCAGATTGTTTGATTAGCCTGTATCATCTTAGCCTCTTAGCGGTGTCTGATTCAGCTGCTAATGATGTAATCAGAATCTCTGAAAAATAGCCTAGACATTTACAATCCACTAATAATCTACTCCATTATAAAAGGCAGATGTGTAGCTAGTCAAACTGATGGTGAGGATACTTGCTACATGTTCAGAAAAGTAAAATAGTTCCAAAGCTATCTTTACAGAGGAGTATTGAACTCCAGCAGATATGGTCACATTTTGTTACCTACATAATGCATATGCTGGAATATATTAATAAATAATGTGAAGCATAGCCTTTTACATGGTTATCTTTATCCATTAGGTAGAAGTGTACTGATGGCATGGCCATGTTTGTCCAGCCATTTCAGATGTACACATGATTGACAATACAATGAAAATAGTAAGCTGTGCATTACATATGTACAAATGTTTCAGGGACAGGTCCTTTGAATACATGTTTAGCATTTCAAATGTGTTTTATTAGCAAAATTATTCAAGTGCCTGTTCTGTTGTGGGTGAGGGGAGCATAAAAAAAGTTACTGCCATGTCATAAACTAGAATAGACTGTTAGTTTGGAAGGAAGCACAGTTGAATTACTGCTGTGGCACATACAAGGATATGTTGCTCTTGCTACCCTCCATATTTTGCATCCTGCCTGTTGTTAGTATTTCACATCTTTAGAATGTTTTATGTTTTTCCAGTAGAAATAACTGATTGCCTACCTTAACTGTTTTATCTGTTAAAAGTTACTTTGTAGTTATGTGATACTTATGACTATTATCATTATGTTGTATTTTGGGACAGAAAATGTCATTGAGGCACAGACTCCATTTCAGTGAGGCCAAGAATACTATAATTGTTGATGTGCTCTGTCAACATGGGGCTTTTCTTCTGGGAAGAGGTCATCCCAATATGCCAGTGAGGTTGAGACTATGGTAGCAGATTGTTAACAACATAAATTCTGTAGACGGCCACAGCCAGACTTATGAGCAGGTATGCCACAGGGCCACTAACATAATCATGTCTGCACAGCGGTGTGCAGCGGCTGTTGCTTGAGACCAGAGGGTAACTTAAGGAAGGCCCACTGCAGAACAACCTCCCTCCCTAATGAGGAATTCATGGAAAATCTTCTACAACAGCACAACTCACAGCAAAGTGGTCCACAACATGTCATCGATGTGGGAGCCACTCCTTCTCAGTCCCAGGAAAAGCTTCCAGGTAGGCTTTGTTATAGGACCAGTTGAATGCTGCTATATAGTAAAACAATTGAAATAAAAATTGGTTCTGTGTCACATGTCTTTTTGGGGGGGGGGGGGTTGAAGACTGATACAGTGACAAGCTCAGTTTGGAATTGCCAGCCACATTCCTGTTGAATGTAAACTTCAAACAGCTATAGATGAGTACATGTAGTAGCCGCAGTCTTACTGTTAAATGTGATGATGTTGCCCTTTCCTCTTGCTTAACTTATTTCAGAACCATCAGGAATCCAGCAATGTATGCCTCCTAGAGATGGTAAGCCAAATAAAGTTATTTCAGTACTGCACATCAATATGGAAATATCATAATGTGTCATTTTAGGCTAATTTTGTGTATTGAAGTGAAAATAAAATAAGCTCAGTGACAACCTCTGGCAGTTAGCAACATTCAACATATGAAAGTCTATTCAGACCAAACTCAAACTGTCTTTGTAGTCCAAACAAATAAACAGTTGATGGAAACCTTGAACGTAATAAAACCTTTTATTCGGTAGCAATAAAACAGGTAAGCGCTTTCACCAAAGTGACTTCTTCAAACCTCAAAGATACAGACTAAATGAGTAAACACCCTATATATAGGTAAATGGCTCTGCATATTAATGACATCACAATTATTTAACACGCAATTACAATAATTAACTATTAAGTATATCTGTATATTATCTTTAATACATTTCAACTAAGAACTACATTTATAACAAATTACTGTTTAAAAATACATAGATGAGAATACAGAAATAAAAAATGCATATATATATATATATATATATATATATATATAGCATATATAAACAAACACCTGATGTCAGTGTCTCATCAGACACTGATGATGATGGTAGTAAAACTGAGGCACAGTCATGGGGTGCAGAGGTTGAATCTGACACAGAAGTTGACATCCGGCCACTACACCTACCTAGTCCACTGAGCCCACAGATATAGGTCAGCTTTAGGAAAGGACATTGAGCAGGGAAGTGTGGCTACTGTGGCTTCAGTGCCTGTTGAGTCTGGCCATAGCCAAAGTATTGGTGAGGTGTCAAACAGGAGTGTTGATGGGGGTGCTCGGAGGGAGCCTGCTCTCCTTCCTCCACCTAGTATAGGTGTCTCTTTGCGTGTCACTCAATGTATGTTTAGGGCCATCATGGAAGCACAGGCATGTTCAGAAAGGTGCTCTGGACAAACGCTCAGGGTTGTGGATGTTGCAAAGTCTGATATGCGTTGCTGCCTCCACCATGTTACCGATGCATTGGATCGGATGAATGATACATTGGAATGAGGGGTGTCTGTGATGGACCGAGGGGTGTCTGTCATGGAACGAGCAGTGTCTGTGATGGAATGTCTGCTGGGAGGGGAACAGCATCCTTGTTGGTGTAGATCAGAGACAGCATCTGTTGATAGGCCATGTGGCCATCCCCAATCATGCTCCCAATGTGGCAGTACTTCCACTGGTCCATCTGTGAGTGTGCTGTCCACATCCAGATGCCCAGACATGGCAGGCCATGGGGTCATGGTCCTGACCATGCCAGTAAAGGGAGTACATCCAGCAGACATCGATCATGTTCAAGTAGCAACACTGCATCTGACCTTGGGCGTGGAGATGCCAGTGCAACTCCTAGTAAAGCTAGTTTTCATGGTCAGGGATGACAATGATAAACTGCCACCTCTATCATGCACGGCGTACACCTGGACATAGCACTGAGCTTGGCTGTGTTCATGCAGGCTCTCACATTCCACTTTCACATGGAGGAATCCTACAGACATGCACACACAGCCTGCTTGGTTCCCTTTCTCCCTCACACATAGTCACAGACCTTTTGTGTTAGCCTAGGCCTCCCCCCCAGATCACCCTGTGCAAGTAATGATAACTGTGCCATATCCCCGTTTTCTCTCTTTTGGATTCAGTAATACAAACATTTTGTTTCTGATGCACAGGGTACATAGCCACATTAGTGCCTAGTATATCTGCATTTGTGTTGTTGAATTGATGTGTCCCTGTAATTTACATTTGCCTTGCCAAAATATTCATTGGATGGCATCATCTTGTCAGTAGTTTCTAGTGTATTCTCTTGTAAGGGTTGTGAAGTCAGGAAGTACAATTTGTCTCCTTACTTTATAACTTTCTCGAATCTGTATATCCTTGACATTGTTTACATATTCTGCTAACTGCTACAGTAAGTACCATTGCCTATTTGCACTTTTTTACCCTCCCGCCTGCAGACTCACCTATATTGTAATGTTCTTATAAGTTTTAGTCTGTTCAAATAGCTACTTTCTTATCTACATGTATTATGTTTGTACTCAAATCCTTGTTTACTCTTAATTATTATTTTTATCTGTAATAATCTGTTTATGGAGCTTTTTTCCCCCAGGTCTCCACTGAAAAAATGCTCAATCAGTTGGACATACCCAGTCAACAAATGTCAAAATAAAATAAAAATAAATAAAACCTGTTTATCTTTAATATTCTCCAGTACATATGTATAGTGCACATCATAAGACACACCATCCCATTCAGATATCAGGATTGTATGACAGCACTGTAGTCAGACTCATCAGAACAGTTATACAGTTTAATGCTTTCTTTTGCATGAACCTCACCAGACATGTGCAGCAGCTGGACAGACCATAGGGCTTTCTCATCAAGATAACACAGGGCTTACTAATGATGACCTGGAGTATGTGGGTAGATTAAAAGACATGTCACTGTCATCTGTCTGATATCACATTAAATTGTATCTATTATTTTAAGCCTCTTACTTTTGATTTAAGCACTTGGGCTTCAGGCCAGTTTTTTTTTTTAATTGAGAAGGTTTGTATTCTACACACTTGTGGGAGGACAGTAGCATCTGCCCTTCTGAGCAGGGAATTGCTGGTTGAATGAATATCATGTCTGTTGTTCTAAGTGCCTTTGTTATAGTTTAAGCACTTGACCTCCAAACCAGTTATTTTACATTAGGAAAGTTTGTGGTGTAGATTATTGTGGCAGGAGAGGATAGCCTTTACCCTTCTAAGCTGGGAATTGCTGGTTGAAGGATTATTGTATCTGTTATTCTGTAAGTGTCTTAGTCTGGGTTTAAGCACTTGGGTTCCAGACCACTTATTTCACACTAGGAAAGGTTGTTGTCTACACTGTTGTTGAAGTATTCTATTGAATTGCTGCTTTATTTAAACTTGTTTTCTGCTATTCTGATTGTGATTGTTTGTGCTTTGAATTTCTAGTATTTTTGCATTATATAGCAAAGGCTCAATTCAGGATTGCTGAATCTACACTGTTTGGTATCATTTGAGCACTAAACCCATCCCTCTTACATTTAGAAGAACCCCCTGCACCCGTGTGGCAGAAGTGTGCAGCCAATGACCCATCTCAGTTGGCGATAGGTGGAATAAGTCTCCATCTTGGTCTTTCCCTTTGTTTAATTGTTAAAAATCATTTAAGTTTCCTTGTATTCCAGTGTTGTCTTTAGCTAGGTTTGCACTCAGTTTACTGGAGCTGCTCAGAGCTTGCCCTGCTGCCCTGCAAGTAACTCAGTTGTGCAGAAGAGAGATTTTTTTTGTTAGCCTTACAGCAAAACCTGGTCCATCTTGCCCACTCCCCAATAGTTACTACAGTATAGACCTTCCATAATGGACAGACACTTCCCCACCCTTTCTTTAGGCAGCTTCACTGACATGGGCATCCTGAAGCAATGTAACAATTGTCTCATGTATACTGACAACCAGTTATTGCTAAAACAAACTATTACAACATGTGACAGCTGTATATATACTATGAATTTGGAATCAGTTCTCACACATAACAACAAACCAGATATCAAACATGTTGTCAGCACACAGTCTTCACCTCTTACACATAACAAGCTCACAACACATAAACCCCCACTTGTGAGATACTCGCTACAAGCCTACTGAAAGATCAGAGAGCTCCCAAGCACAAACCTACTGCAGACCTAACAAAATCCACTACACATTAAAATACACACAACCTTGTCTTAGTTTGTAAGACCATAAGGCAAAACACCTCAAAACCAAATATCTTGGTCATAAACAACTCCATAGTGAGACACACAGATGCCCTCCCCACCAGGCTGGACAAGGAGAATGTCATGGTCAGCTGCCTGTCAGGTGCTAGGGTCTGTCAGATCACGCATCCACTAAGGTATCTCAACAAGTACCATTATGACTCAGTCATAAACCATGTTGCAGTGAATGACTGGAAATGTACCTCACTGTACTATATGAAGAGAGACATGACTGAGCTCTCAGATTATCCGTCCCAGGCAGGAATGTCCCTAGCCCTAAGAAACATTAAACTATCACCGAGGATGATGCCTCAATATAAACAAAGCATGCAAAAGTCCAATAATACCAGTGTTTGCTGAATAAATGCTTCTCAAACCAAAAAATAAATCCAACAGACAGAAGCAAGAGGAAGCAACACCAGGCTAACATAAAATCAGCAACAGTTTATTCACCCAGACCAGAACAAGGTATATAAATTTTCAGTGGAGGCAACTTGTAACATAAGTCATGTGGTTTACCTAGCAGTGTGTAAAACCTGCAGTAAATGTTATGTAGGTAAAACAGACAGAAGACTGAAAGAAAGGGTAAGAGAACATCTGAATGATATAAGAAATACTATGGTTAGGAATGCATTAGCTAAATATGTAGCAGACACTTCCCCAGAGCATGTATTCAGATTTCAAGTTATAGAAATGGTACAGGAAAGTCTCAGGAGAGGTGATATTAGAAATTAAACAGAGTGCTTAGAAAGGAAAAGGATTATTAGATTAAGAGCAGATACAGAGTCAGGACTTAATGATAAAGTATCATTGAAACCAATGTTGAAAGCATGTCCTCTTTTTAAATAAGAAGGGAGTTTAACAAACTCTCTTTCAACCCTGCACTTTTTATACACATTCACTTTTTTATACATGTTTACTATTAGTACTGTATATATTTAAAATGTTATCACTTTAAGAGTTTTAATAGGATGTGATGTGATTTTTTTTTTACTTTGTTAATTAATGGGCATTGAATTAGACAGATTTTATGCATCTTACGAAGCAGTTGTAATACTGCAAAAGTGCTTATGCCTTTGCCTGTGCCTGTTTCCTGAGTAAACTGTTGCTGGTTTTATGATAGCATTGTATTGCTTCACTTACTTCTGCTTGTTGGATTTATTTGTTGATTCAAGAAGCATTTATTCAGCACACACTTGTATTATAGGACTTTTGCATTTTTTTGTTTGTACTGGTGTACTGGAGTCAAGGCAGAAGGATATTTGAATACAATTGAACTGGATTATGTACCTAGGGGTGAGAAGATGTCTGGCCTGTGCTCTAAAGAGAAGTGAAGAATGTTTTTGCAAAAGACTGTAAATCCCCTTAAAGGTATGTCCTTGGAACAAACAGTATATGAAAATGATGTTGATGTCTTAGCACTTCGCAGCAGTCTGTCTAAAGTAGAGAACTTAATGTATAAACTAAAAATGTTGCAAAATCAAAGATTCCATTTAGAAATCTGGACCTTAAGATTGTACCAAGAGGACTGCTAGTGCTTAAAATGCCAGCACATGGTTATACACAACCAGAACTGTTGAGTCAATGGCAGAAACTTAATTTGGACCTCAGTTACAACTATATGAGGTTATTAATAGACTTTGCAGTTAAAGAAGAAAAAGACTTTTGTGAAATAGAAAGAGGAGTCCATGCATTTTTCTGATAGCTTGTTGGGGGACATGGTTGATAGAATGTTTCAAGTTGTATGTGATGCTCTGAACTTTTATAAGCAGTAACTCTTACACGTGAAAGTGAAAAAACTGATTAGAGACACCAGTGACGTTAAAAAGGGGTAGGTCTTTGCCTGGCAGAGAGCTGAAGGTTTCAGGGAAGCATTAAGTAATCAAAAAGAACAAAAACAGGCCACACCTAATGTTGCTGCAGCAAAAGGAGCTACTAAGTGGTTTCTACATGTAATGTTACTGCAGTAACAGGAGCTACTGAAGTGATTTCTGCATGTGAGGAAATCTCCAGTGATGTCACAAGTCACCAGGATGTACATTAGTAGTACACAACTAGGAGCAAGAAGGAAAACTTTAACTGTTATGGCAGGGGTGCACTCTTCTGCTAATGGATGTAGGGATGAATGAAAATCAAGTGAGAATTCAGAATTAAATTTTCCTCATCCTATTATACAACAGAAGGCAGAAAAGAGGTCACATTCTGCAAGCAGGAGCAGATAAAAACGGAAATTGCCTCAAGAGGTAATAGACTGTTCCAGCATAAAAAAGCTTTGGAAGATGACTTAATACATAATTTGTCAAGTAAAATGTTGTCAATAGATGAATGTAATGTCTTACAAAAGGGCTTAACATTTGTACCAAGTAAAGGTGATGATATTACAGAAGTTATCGCTAACTTGAAAATGTCTACATGAAATATAATGTTGAAACTGAACTCTCATGACAATAATGATTCTTCTAGTAGTACATTTTTACAATTTAGAAGACCAATTATGTATATGGCTGCACTACACCCTGTTGTAGAAGCATTTGAAAAGTTATGTGTTAATGATGTTTACAAACACTAAGAAAAGTAATTTTAGGAATATGTCTTTTAATGAGAGACAGGCCATGTTGAAGTTAATGAGAGATGACAGTATAGTAATTCATCCTGCAGATAAGGGGGACCCATAGTGTTAATGGATTTTGTCTGGTACAAAGATAGGATGAAAGAGATGTTAAATAATGTTAAGTTTTATAGAAAGGTTAGAATGTTTGACATATAAAAGATGGTTGCTGCATTGAAAACTGAGGTGAAGAATATGTTAAGAAATAAAATGTTGGATGAAGGGTTATTTGACTATTTTTATATGGAACATCCTAAAATACCAGTTATACAGGGTCTCCCAAAAATACACAAGAATCCTATTAGTCCACAAATGAGGCCTATAGTGGCAGGATAAAAGTGGTGTACCGAAGCAATGTCTATTTTTCTGGAGAAAGATTTAAGACCATTTATTAACACTCACATCTCACAGGACTTTAGACAATTTTTATGTGATTTATATGATTTTACTAAGGCTGTTTTTTAAAAAGGTGAATGGTATTTGGTTACACTCGATGTATAGTCCTTATTCACTGTAATACCAAATACTGTAGGTATAGAGTGGGTTAAAAATGTTTTACAAGAACAGAGCGGTTTCTTGACTAGGAAGGTTGAAATGCCATATGCTTTGATTAAGATGATGTTATATAATAATGTCTTCCTTTTTGATAAGGATTACTACCTATAGATAGATAGTGTAGCTATGGGCACATCATGTGCCAATAACTACACCAATCTTATCATGCTAGTATGGGAGATGGAACATGTATAAGGTAGTATGTTAGGCAAACGTAATTTTCTACAGAAGATTTGTGGATGACCTGTTTTTCATATGGGAAGGCACTACTGAGGAATTGTCAGAGTTTTATAATTATATTAATACAAGGACAAGCCTTTTAAAGCTTGTGATGACTTCTGGATGTGTTAGTGAAGGTAAAGGAAGATGGGGCATTAGATACTATGACATATAGAAAACCCTGTTACAAGAACACTTACTTGCACTGAAATAATATGCACTCATGTTTTACCTTTAATAATGTGGTGAAGGGGAAAGCTATAAGAACATCACGAGTTTATGCTAGTGAGGAAAATTTTTAGAAAGAACTGAGAGATCTAGAAGAAAGGTTTGTAGCAAGGGGGTATGGTAAAAAGCAAGTATCTGATAAGCTGGTTGAAGTAATGCAAAGAAAAGGGAATGACTGAAGGCCTTATTTTTCCTTAGATCCACCTGAATGTGTGAATAAGGTAGATGAGCTAAGGTGCAGGGTACCAGTAACATATTCTAAGGACTCTAAAGGTGTAGTTGACATTATTAAAAAAACAATTGGAGTGTCATGACCACAAGTACAGAATTGAAAGATATAATAGGTGAATGTCCCAGCATAATATACAAGAAAAATAAATCTTTAGGTCAGCTGTTATGTTACCCACATTGTCTTATAACATGACACTATTCTTATAAAAATAATACTAGACCTTGTTATAACTGCAGTTTTTGCAGTTATATAGATCAAGCAGGTGATTTTTTTCACCCAGACCAGAACAAGGTATATAAATTTTCAGTGGAGGCAACTTATAACAGCAGTCATGTTGTTTACCTAGCAGTGTGTAAAACCTGCAGTAAATTTTATGTAGGTAAAATGGACAGAAGACTGAAAGAAAGGGTAAGAGAATGTCTGAATGATACAAGAAATACTATGGTTAGGAATGTATTAGCTAAACATGTAGCAGACACTTTCCCAGAGCATGTATTTAGGTTTTAAGGTATAGATATGGTACAGGAAAGTCTCAGGGGAGGTGATATTAGAAATGAAACAGAATGCTTAGAAATCAAATGGATTATTATATTAAGAGCAGATGCAGGGTCATGACTTAATGATAAAGTACCATTGAAACCAATGTTGAAAGCACATCTTCTTTTTAAATAAGAAGGGAGTTTTAACAAACTCCCTTACACCCTCCACCTTTTATACACATTCACTTTTTTATACATGTTTACTATTAGTACTGCATATATTTAAAATGTTATATAGGATGCTATGTGATTTTTTCACTCTGTTATTTAATGGGCATTGAATTAAATAGACTTTATGCATCTGATGAAGCAGTTGTAATACTGCAAAAGTGCTTATGCCTTTGCCTGTGCCTGTTTCCTGAATAAACTGTTGCTGGTTTTATGGTAGCCTGGTGTTGCTTCATCTTACTTCTGCTTGTTGGATAAACAAAACATGACTGGCTTCAACAATTGGCTTAGCTTCTGTTATAAATCCAGGTGGATCCAGTATTTGTCAACCTGGGAAGATATGGTCCACAGACCATGCTGCATTGCCACATATAGTCTTCACCTGTCGCCTCTTGACTTTCCATTACTGGCAAAGGTACTTGTCATCCCATAGTGGCGTTTTTAGGCAATGTCAAAACAACCAAATTCCCAACATAAAACAATCCATTAGAGACAAAGTGAAGGTTATGCTGCTTAATGCAAGGAGTGTAAATCAAAATCACTGGAAGCATTCCTTACCTTGGAAGATGTCCATGTCTGTGAAGTCACAGAGGTATGGTTCAAGGCCACAGAGAGCCCCCCAGCTATGCAATGCTACAATGCCTTCCACACATTCAGACATCAAAAAAGCATGAAAGAACCAAAAGCAGAGGTGTATACATCTTCTTTAAAGACAAATAAACCTCAAGACTGGTCCAATATTATGAGTATATAGCGCTACTCCAAGTACAATTAACTGTAGGTAAAACCCCCTTCTATAACATTGTAAGCTATGGGTCCCCCACCATGAGAGCCACTCTCCTACATGGACCTACTTGAGTCACTCACTATACAGCAAAACACCTTGGTTATGTGTGATTTCAACTGCCCTTCCATCAATTGGCAGTCATATATGAGCATAAATATGCTCACCCTAATGTTCCTGGACTGTGTTTATGCACATGTTCTGTAACCAATAGTCTGCACCCCCACAAGGGGCTTGACTGTCCTAGACTTAGTACTTACCAACATAGGGTGGTCTCTGTACTATCCCCTGTGTGTTGCCCTCCCTGGTCAGGTTGGATCAGAATTCAATTGCGTTTGAATTAATAATCATACCTGATACCCTCTCAAGAGCAGAAAGGATGAAATATTTTTCCAAAGGAAACTATAACCTCCTTAGTGATGCCATAAATAGCTGCAAACCCCATGCTACCACTGTCAAAAAATGACTGCTATACAGAGGTGTACACAAATGGCCTGTATAAACACCAGTCCAAATATTTAGAGTCAGCTGAACCTGAAGAGATCAAACCAAGGACCTCACAGAAAAACAAGCCACACTGTTGGGCACCAGGCATAAATAGATTATACAAGTGGAAAAAAGTAATGTCTAAGAAAAAGAAGTAACTGATTCAGCAGAGGAAGGAAACCCTCCACAGCTTAAACAAGCAAATTAGCTATCTTGTACAGTCCTCTAAAGCCAAGTATGAAGCTAAACTAGCATTCCTAGCTAAAGATAATCAGGAAGCGTTCTTTAGCTACATCAGAAATCTAAAAGGGATGGGCCAGCTTTGTGCTGAACTAATAAACGACAGTACCACTCATACTGACCCTGAGGACATTACCGACCTGCTAGCAGACAGATTTGGAGCCAACTTCACCCCCCCCCCGTCCCAACAGACATACCCCAAAGCATACCTGTCACCAGTCATCTACCTAGCATCTCCAAAGAGCAGGTCATAGCCGCACTCTCTATGACCAACAACACAGCCTCTATGAGACCAGACAGCATTCCAGGCTGCCTACTAAATGGTCTAAAATGGGACCTAGCAGAACCAGTTGGCACTCTCTTCAACCGCAATGTAAGTATTGGCTTTGTCTCAGCAGAGTGGAACATAGCAACATTAATTCCCTTGCACAAAAAGGGTCTGTCAACCGACTCTAGTAACTATAGACCCATAAGCCTAACCAGCCTTATCTGCCAGGTGATGGAGAGAATAATCATGGACCTGATAAACAAAGACATAGGTGACTTTTGAATGCTGGACTTGACACAATTTGGCTTCATTAAAGGTAAATCATGCTTATTAAACCTGGTGAACTTCTTTGGGAATGGAACCAAAGCCATGAATGAAGGCCAAACACTACATACAGCCTATCCTGACTTATCCCGGGCTTTTGACACAATTCCCCACTCAGGCATTATTGAGAAACTCACACAGCTTGGAACTGAGAAAACAAGAAGACAAAAGTAGCATTGAGCATTGAAATTGCTAGACCCAGTGACTACAGTATCTTGTGTACAGAGAGACACAAAGTCGTAAAATATCAGGATTTGCAGGCAAAAATGACAGCAATGTGGAAGAAAGATGCCCAGACAGTTCCAGTAGTAGTAGGAGCACATGTTGTAAGTAAGGGCATCACATCTAAAGCTAATGATGTTACAACTCCCTTATACTCGTCCCTCATCAGACCACTAACAGAGTACAACACTCCCTTCTGTATGGACCTCACCAGACACCTGCAGCAGATGGAGAGACCTTAGAGGTTTCTCACCAAGACAATTCAGGGCCTGCAACACATGACCTTTATGGACAGAGTGAAGATCCTGTCACTGTACTCTGTATCTTATAGGCTGCTGAGAGGTGACTTATGCCTGACCTACAGAGCAGTCTCAGACCATGCCCTAATGGAAATGCTTTCCCATACACAAGTCACATGAGACAAGATTCACTTACTCTAGGGATCTTAACCTAGCCTGCAACATTAACAGGACATGGTGGAGAGACTGATATGTCTCCCAGAAATCATCACTCCTCTGGAACAAGCTCCCAATTCACATAAAACAGAGCTCCTCAATGATCCTATTTAAGTGTAACATAGACATTTGGATGGGAGATCATATAGTTAACCCGGGTGTGTCATCCATGTCCCTCTTAGATAAGGGTAGTCGGTGCTAATCATACATTTGTGCTGGAAGTATAGACCATACAAGCTGGTCGATAAGGGAGCAATGGTATAACATGGCTAGGCTTATAAAGGCCCTAGGGTTAATAGCCTAGTAAGCTCTTATGAACCTGATGTCTTCCTGGGCTCCAGGCCAGTTTCTGACCCTGTTCTAGTGGGCAGGTTGCATATGCAATGATGTGATATAGCCCACATGCTGGTGTAAAAGCTGCTCTGTAATGTCAAGTGACAACTGATACATACCCACCCCTATCCCCATTGACTGCAGGGGGAATAGAATTCCTACCTATGTAACTACACAGACTATAGAACCCAGTACTATATGCAAGTGCCACAGCACACATCTGACATCTACATGTCTGCAGGTCTACTTATAGTGGATGATATCAGTAGGCCATGTGGTAGACAAGAGTTTGACAGGGATGCATGAAATGGATGTATAGGTTTGTGGAAGTATCAAAAGACTAGCAAGCCATGCCATTGGAGAAGTAACTGTAGGATAGCAGGTCTACTGTACCGAATAGAGACAGACACACACAGTTGAGTGCAGTGAGAACAGAACACCTACATATCTAAGTACACAGTCTATAGAACACAGTACACAAGCACCATGGCACTAGGCTGACTTTTATAGGTCTGCAGGTCAACTTATAGTGGATGACATCAGCAGTGCATGTTGGAGAGAAGAAGGTGGGAGGCCTGTCTGAAATGGATGTGTAGGCAGGTGATGGTATCAAAATATTGGCAAGCCATGCTATTGGAGAAATAACTGTAGAATAACACATGTTGTGTAGATACACACACACACACACACACACACACACACACACACACACACACACACACCCGCAGTGAGAACAGAACCCCTACTTATCTAAGTACACAGACTCTAGAACACAGTACTTTACACAAGCGCCATTTTACAAGTTTGACTTTTATATCTCTGCTGGCCCACTTATAGTGGACAACATCATCAGTGTATATCGGAGAGAAAAAGGTAGGAGGCCTGCCTGAAAACTGCTTGAAAATTATGTGTAGGTAGGTGCAAGTATCAAAATACTGTCAGTTTATGGGATGGGGGAAGTAATTGTAGGATACACACTTGCTCTTCTGGCTGGACACATACACACACACACACACACACACACACACACACACACACACACACACACACACATACACACACACACACACACATAGTTAACTGCAGTGAGAACAGAACACTTATCTATCTAAGTATACAGACCACAGATCTCAGTACTTCACCCCCAAGTGCCATGGCACAAGACTGACTTTTATATGGCTGCAAGTTAACTTATGGTAGATGACATGAGCAGGCCATGTGGGGGACAAATTAAGAGGCCTGCATTGGCACATAGATTCATAGGTTCATATGATGCCAGTATCCTAACTATAGAATGTGTCCTAGATGTGTAAAAACACATTATTGAGCATAGTTCAATGTTTGAGTTTAGCAGATCAAGGTTGTCAGCACCACTGATTGACCCTGTCCATGATGGAGCATGTAGCATTATATAGTACACTTTGTAGTGTGGTTAATATATGTGTGTGAAAAATACTGAGCCCCTAGGGTTGCACTAGTTGCGGGGGGGATAACTCATGTATGTCTTGTGAATATATGACATATACTTAGAATGTGCCCTTAGCTTTGCAAAGTTTCCACATGTAGTTTTGTCATACAAAGGAAATGAACAATAAACACCAATAAGAAAGGATCATATATACAGTTCCATAGTGCAGTGAGCAGGTAATTTGTGCTATGGTTAAAAAAGTGTATGCAGATGTGAGTTACACCTGTTTGCACACTGGTAAGCAATGTGCAAACACGAGCTGCATTGCTTACATCAGTAAATATAATACTATATGGCATACAGTGTATTCAAACCCAGGATCATATGTATGGTAGTCCTGCACTTACACCTATTGCCACAATAATTTTGATGACACTGTTGTCTATGTTGCACTTCATTGCTGTAAATTGCAATGTTATGGCAGTAAAACAAAGGTTGCACACTCTGTGCTAGAACCCAGTATCATGTGGACTCCAGGCAGGGTTTTCACAAAGGCCAAGGGCATTAATTGAATGTATCTGGTTACTATTTTTGGCTGTCTGTTTGATAGGTGGTCTGCCATGCTTCATGCAAAAAGATGAACACAGCCATTACTGCTTAAGCTATTTGTGCTATGAGGTGCATCATGCAAAAAGAGCAATGAAAAATGAGAAATTGAGAATGAAAACCTTAGTAATGAGCACATATAAATAGAAGTGTCTGGTGCCACATGTTAAAGTAATTTCTGCATAAATCTACCATTATTTACTTCATTACTGCACCAAGTTAAGATTTACAAAGATATGCCATATTATTATTACAGAACACATACTAGGTGCAGGATTTGCCTTGCAAATGCAACAATTGAAACAATTTTATTTCAGGCCTAGAATTTCCTTGTGTTTACTCCCATGGTATTGATGTATGCAGGAAAAACCAGAATGAAACCTACATGGATGCTCTATAGCTTGTTGAATAGCTCCATTGTACTACAAATCACCTGCTTATGCTGTGATTAGCACCTTTGAAAAACATCTGCTAATCGCATATATGCTGGAATAAGGTGAACACAGGGGATATTAATACTTTTGTCCATGCCTGTCATATCACGCAAACATGCAGCTCAAAAAGTTGAGGAAAGGTTGTCGATCCTGTACTAGAACCCTGGATCTACTATACTCTAGCCCTAGATATACACATGCTGCCACAGGTATAGTTATGTGTCCAGCACCTTGAAAACTGCCATTCATTGCTCCATTCCCCGTGGTTGCATGATAGAGACATGGACAAAAGTAATAATTCCCTTGTGTTCAGCTTATTTCAGTGTCCTATCTTTGCCATTTCTTTTCTTTAAAGCATTACTGTGCGATGGTGTGCATTGCACACCAATGAGCAGCAATGGTTATGCAAAAAGCAATTAAAAGTATTAGATATAGCTCCATTCAAAATATAGTTATATATTTTCATAGCACAACGAGCAGTGGGATTGCATGTAGGTAAGCAGTACACAACCTTAAGCTGTATTGCTAAAGTAAAACAGATTGTATTGAGTCTCCTAAATATACCTGCTAATTAACTGACTCTGCGGCAGCAAGTGTTCATGCATTGTTGTTGGGGGCAGGTGTTATTGGGTTCTAATACAGGTGTAAGTCATACTTTCGCAAGCATCAATGATACTTTTAAATACATTTACATATATTGCTGCATTTCACTTTTGCTTCACGTTGGTACACAATATACGCCATAGGGCAATAAGTCTTTAAAGAAAAGAAATGGGGCAGTTAGGAAAGTGCTGAAATGGGGAGTAAGCAGTGGGAAAAACAAAATGAAAGCAGAGAAGAAATGTGCAGGAGGTAGGAAAGAACCATAGCTATCCATTTTTTCAACAGTAAAAAATTAACATATGTGCAAAATATTATCTGAATTTGCACTGTCACCTCTGGCGAGAGGGGTGCCCACAACACAATCATGTTGTGTAGCCAATTGGACCTAATCAAGTGTATCAAGAAAACATGTACATGAAATGGAGAGCTATGAAAGGGATGAATATTTTTTTTTGTGGGACAGGTGCCTATTTTTTTTTTATTGAGAGGGAGAAGGATGTTGGGGAAGGGAAGTAGGTATGTCTAGTTTAGGTAGGTTGGTTAGGTGAGGAAGCAATCACAGGCAGGACATACAAGACAAGACACAAGGATGGTGAAGGACACAATAGGTAAATCATGGTTGAGATGAGGGTGGGGGTATCAAGAACCCATGGACTTCAAGTTGGGTGACAGTGACAATTGAGTCCTCATCCACTGGACTGTCATCACTGTCATCTCACTGCACTGATGGCTGCAGTGCCCACTGTCTGCATCTCCTCCTGATATTCTGTACAGTGATAAAGAACAGTTGCTCCATCCAGCATAGGCATGCACCAACAGTACAGCATACAGTCCTAGGCACCAACCCTGGCAGTTCATCATGAATGATAAAATCACTTCTGTCACTGCTCTGGGAGGGAATCACTGGCCTATCCAGCAGGGCAGAACTACCTGAGGGGCCAGGTAGTGTGAGGCAGCAGAGGAGGTGCTGCCAGAGTGTGTTCCAAATGTGCTGGGCCTTGTTGCCATAGCCAGCAAAGGGGGTGCATGAGGATCTTGTTGGCCAGGCCTACCCCGCTGTGTTATGGAGAAAAAAAAAACAGAAGATAAGGGTTGGGGTGAGAGGAAAAAGGGCTAATATTAGTAACTTCATAGGTGACATACAATGCATTGATAAAATAATTTGACTCTATTCTGTTACCTTTACTTTTAAAATTACTAACTCCTAACAAATAACTTTTATACTTTTAAAACTTCCCACCTCATAACAGATGTACACTATATGACAAATTGCAGAAAGTAATCCTTTTATGTGTGCATATATTGCACATATGCATATTCCAATTATACTGATTACAGATTACAGCAGACATTTATGCCACTGGTATAGAGGCCTGACTTTACATTGCAATATTGATGAAAACTTAACAGTAGTGTAACGTTGGGCCCTCTCTAATTCTGTACTCTTGTTTTGGCCTACACACTAATGCATGCATAGTTTCCTTTTACAGTTGAGAGATGCATGCTTACTTTTATTTAAGAATATGGAACTGTTGCTTTGTGCAGCAGACTACTGTATGCATACTTGATTTTACAGTTGGGATATGCATGCTCAATGTGATACAACTGTATAAAATACCAATAAAAGTTGTCTTTAACTTTTAATGCTACAATAACAGTACAGTTCTGTTGCATACATACCACATGCTTCTCTTATCTAGGCCAATCTAGAGTCATGAGTTCTCACATTCAGTTCTCTCTCTCTGTGGCAACTGTGGAAAAAAACAGAACAGAATACTATTATGAATACTAGCCCTGACTATAATCAAAGTTTAACTCTTACAAGTAGTCTCTGTAATTGATACTTACACATCTGTGGGGTACACCCAGTCTTACATTCCTCAATCCAATGTTTGAGTGTATCCCTCTTCCTCCTCCTCCAGAGGTCATTGTAGTAGTGTCTACAATGCTCACTAGTGTGGGAGACTGGTAGCAATGGTCACAGTCTGGGCAAGACTATCCTATGCTTCTGACTTGTATTGTGATCCAGAATAGTCCCTTTGCAATAGCCAGGGCCCATGGTCCTTCACTAGGACTCCAACAAACACTTTGGACTCCTAGACACCTCACCTTTGAGCACAAATTCTCAGTCCCTCCCCATGCATATCTGCCATGCCTACCATTGATCAAGACCAATGTAGAATGATGTGTTCCTGCCAATTGCAGTTATGGCATTTACTGGGAATGAGTACACTGTTTGAAAGTCTTGAGCGATGCTTTAGATTATATAAATGGTTAACACAGAACACTGGTGACACAGGGAGCAAGCAGGGAGATAGAATAATAGGAATTCCCTGGCAAACTGTAACAGGAGTAATTGTATGAAATACATATATTGCAGTACTGACTCTGTGGCAGCACATGTTAATGCACTGATATATCCCTTGTTGTTTGGGCCTGATGGTACTGCATTCTAATACAGGTGTATGCAGTACTTTTCAGGTGTCTATTATACACTGACATGCATTTATATACAGGTGTCATTCACCTTTACTTAGCAATGATACATGATGTGCACCATCATGCAATAATGCCTTATAAAAAATAAATGGGGAAGACAGGACAATGGTGATATGGGGAGCAAGCATGGGGGGTATAAAGGGAAATCCTTGCTAAACTGCAATGCTTACTATTGATTGCATAAAATACATATGCTACCTAACTGAGTCTCTGGCACCATCTAACATTCTGACCCATTCCTTTTGGGGGCCTGATGGTACTGGGTTCAAATCCTAGTGTATGTATATGCTACTCAGACAGTTCCTGCTAATGGACAACCTATTTATTCTATCAACTTACTAGATGTGGAAGTGCAATATTAGATATCTTTACATATTTTTTAGGCCATTATTCCCCCTTTTTGTATGTCTTTGGTCTTGCTGACAGGGGATGACAGGTATACTTGTGTTTCATTGTAACATATGTCTATGCCACATTTTATGTCCCTATTTCTGTTTATGTATGTATCCTTGCATTATGCTGGCCTTTGTGGAGGAATGTTGTGCAGAACCAGTGCTATCTGTGTAGCCCTGGTGGTCATTGTAGCATTTTGTACAAATCCGTGGAATGTTGGTGCTTTGAATTACACTTAATTGCTGTCTGCGTTCGCTTAAAACGTTTCATGGCCAGCAACAGTGCCAGAATCTGTGAAACCTTGCTTAGAGGTGCTGCACCTTATTAATATGCATCACATGATATCGTGCGATGAGTACTGTTGCAGTAGCAGGTACACTTCATCTAGGCTCTGTGCAAAGTCTACATGGAGTTTATTGAATCCTGGGGGAAGACTATGCAGAGCTGTATGAAGTATCATCTTGTGTTCCAGAAGAAGGAAGGCTTCCTTAAGAATCAATTATAAGAATGGACATTTCCAGAAGAGAAGAGGACAATGGCTGTCTCATCCAAAGGGTGGCAATTAAAATGAAGTGAGCATTTTCCTTTTGTTTAACATTTACAATAACTATTTGAGTTAGGACAAATTTAATGAAATGTATACACATATAGCAAGCCTCTCTTATTCAAAGTCCTGATATAGTTCTGTTTGCATGTTTTTGGAACCTTCACAACTGTTGGCTGCCATCATCTCTGGTGCCTCCATATGCCTTTTATCTAAGATGTGAAGGAATCCATTTCTGACACTCTGAACATGCATTTTGAAAAAAAAAAAAAAAGAAAAACAAACAACAACAACTTTGGGATTCAGTTACAGTTCAGATGACTGCGGCATTCCACTCGAACACTGTGTTCCTCCAAATGGAAATCACAATTAGCTAAATATCTGCCAAGGAGCACAATGTCACAGTGATCCTGCAGAGATGGTAAGATTTTGCTTGTTTATATAACACAACCATGATGATTTTATTTTTAGAGAGTTGCAATTATTTGCTGTTTTAACTGTAGTCAAGTGAGGGGGATCTCCTTGCAACACTAACTTGAAATGTGTTAGAGGCCTGTTTTTCCAAGATGCAAAAACCTTTACCATTTGTCAATAAATTTCCTCGCCACTCTTGGGTTCATAGGTATATACTAGGCTAGCTGTCATTTTTAACCTAACCACTTTCCCTCACAAATGAGATTCAAACTTTGGACCTTGGTTCTGGGAGCTAAACACCTTAACCATTATGTTAACCCCAACACTTTATTAATCTACACTTGTCTGATAATTTCCATTGTTTTTATTGAACCTTATGGATGAATGTAACTTGTTTAATAAATTTATTTATTTTCCAGGTATAGTGTATAGCAATCATGAATATTCCTCAGAAGTTAAGAAACACCTTAAAACAGTTCCATAAAGCCCACATTTCTTGATATTTATATGTACAAGTTCACCAGATGCTGTCACTATGCACCCACTTCTAGCTGCAGTAAATGAACATGTATGTATCACTGGTTATTGTCTAACTGATTTATATGTATAAGTTGTTTTTTGTATATTTCCTTTTAACACCAGTAGCTCCTTATGACATCCTGACAAATATGGAGCATGGCTTCCTTAACTAAGTGACTTACCATTTAATAGAAATGATGTGGGAATTGTGGTGACAGAGAGGCTTCAGAAGGTAGTGAGGGATATCATCAAAATTAGTGACAGACTCATGGCAGTCAGACTCCAGTGTAATGATAATAACAGACCTTACAAAACTTGATTCATGTTACAATAAAATTGCCAGGTTCGCCACAGATTCTCCTCATAGGTCTCACCACTTCATAGCCCTAAACCAACTTAATTGGTTACAATTTCCACAGCTTATCCTTTATAACCAACTTATTCTAGCCAATAAAATTCTGTATCACCCTGAAAAAAAACACGCTCTAAAAAGAGCTATTTCATCCCCACACCAGTAACAGTGTTATGTGCCAATAATAAATTCCTTTTGGACATAACTAAAGCAAATAATACAGCAGGCAAATCCCTCTACTAAAATTTTATAACTCAAAGATGGAATTTCTTACCCACCAACTTAACAGCTACACCTTCAATAACACAATTAAAAAAAACTTTAAAATCTCATCTGGCTGATACATGGCTCTGCTCTTGTGCCACTCCTGGCTAGTACCAATCCATAGTATAACATTATTTTCCTCTCTTTCCTCGACTAAGTTTTATACTTACTAACCAGTAATGTCTGCTTCTCCTTCCTCATACAGCATTCAGCATTACCACAGTGCAGGCCAAAGAATCTCCTCAGTCTATTCATCATGTTTCATGCAAGACTTCTTGTGTGTCTGTCAATATAGGAAATGTACTATATCTCTCAGACTTATGATGTGTATGACTGACTACTCATGTCACACACCCAGTATCATGATACCTTCCCTTGCTTGTAAAACTGTATATAATAGTTGTTGTGGATGGAAATTTTTTCCATGAATGAAATTTGTATCTTATTGTTACCCTTCCTGTATTATATCACCTTCTCTAAATTGTAAAATTGTATATATTAACTACAGTATTAGAATGTATTGTAATAACTACTGTTCATAAATATGGAGCTTTTCTCCCCCAGCTTCCACTAAAAAAGGACTTGTGTCTAGTCAGAATTTCCTGGTAAGCAAATGTAAAATAAATAAATAATGATTGGGCAATACTCATAATCTCAGCCTATGCCCCACAGTAGGGTTGTGATAGTGAGGAAAATATTCCATTCAGACAGCAGTTGCAGGATCTACTAGATAAAGCAGGACAACATGAATTGGCATTGATAATGGGTGACTTGAATGCACATTTTGAGACCGACAGAACAGGATACGAGTACTGCCTCGGTTCACATGGGTGAGGCAAAAGGAATAAAAAAGGAGAGGCCATTCTAGACTTCTGTCTGGCAAATGGCTGGATAGTAGCCAACACATGATTCAGAAAGACAGACAGTCGCAAGATCACATTCAAGAGTGGCCAACATGCAATAGAGGTAGACTTCCTCCTAGTAAGGAAAGAGCACTGGGGTAGAATCAACGATTGCTAAGTCATCCCCAGTGAAACAGTCAGTCCACAGCATAGACCACTGTTTGCCACAATCAGCTGCAAGAAATGCTCAGAGAAGAATCTAAGGTCAACAGAGAGCAGGCTGAAGACGTGGAAGTTGATTGAAGAGAAAATACAACAGTTCAAGGAATTATTCGGGGGTCTAGCACCCCAAGAAGAGGAAGAAATAGGTGGAGTGGAAGCAAAATGGCAGCACCTCCAAACAGCATGTGTGAGGACTACAGAACTGATATGTGGCCAAGCCAGGTTTGGAAATAAGGTACTTAAGGAAAGCTGGTGGTGGAATGCAAAAGTCCAGGAAGTCTATTGAAATAAGTTGCATAAGGAAAGCTGGTGGTGGAATGCAGAAGTCCAGGAAGTCATCAAAACAAAGAAAGAGTGCAGGAAAGAGTGGTAGCTAGAAAAGACTGACCAGGCTAGTATAGAAAACTGGTTGGCTAACAAAGAAGCTATAAAAGGAGTTGCAATAACAATGAACAGGGCATTGCAGGAACTCTACCAGCTTCTGGAAAGGGACTCAGTAGGTGGCACAAAGAAACTATATCAGGTGGCAAGACAATGACAGAAAGATAAAGAACATAGTCAGACACCCTTCATAAGGGATGTCAACAACAACCTACTTACCAGTCCACAGGACATCAAAGGCAGATGGAAGCTTCTGAATGAAGATAACCCCACAGAAGCTATGCTGCCCCAGAAACAGCCTGCAATGAGAAAAGAAGAGTAGCCACCCTAGAAGAAGTAAGAATAGCACTAAGGAAAGTGAAGTCAAGGAAAGCAGTAGGCCCAGATGAGGTGACAGCAGATATGATAAAGATGCTGGGTGAGATAAGGGAGAAATGGCTTCTGAGGTTATTCATAGCAGTGTATTGAGTAAGGCATACATCAGATGACTGGAGAATAAGCATACTCATGCCAGTGTACAAGAAAAAAATGGACATCCACAACTGTGGGCAATACAGAGGCATCAAACTTTTATCATATTGCATAAAAGTTCTGGAGATGGTTTTTGATAAACAGATATACAGAGTAGTAGAATGTAAATGGGAGATGAGTTCACATTCAGATCAGGATGCAGCACAATTGACCCAATGTTTGCAGTGAGACAGATTGTTGAGAAGAAGCTAGAGATGAAAAAAGAGTCCTAGTAGGCATTCCTAGACTTAGAGAAAGCATATGACAAGGTCCCAAGAAAGCTGATTTGGGCAGTACTGTGGTGGTTTGAAGTCCCAGAAATATTGGTAGCATTACTGCAAGCTATGTACAAGGACCCAATGACTCAAGTACGATCAGTGTTTGGTCTCACAGGGGGGTTCCCAGTGGGAGTGGTTTTGCATCAGGGTTCAGCTCTGAGCCCAGTGCTGTTCATACTGGTGATGGACTGCATTAGCAAACAGGTTGGAGGGGGCAGATCAACAAAGTTGCTGTATTCAGATAATGTGGAATTACAGGCAGACTCTGAGCAATAACTTCAGTGAAGGACAGGGGAATAGAATACAAAACTGAAGGCACATTGCATGAAACTAAGCACAGATAAGACAGTGGTAATGTAAGCAAATTGGAGAAATCAGAAGAAGTTGAGAACTGAGATAGAAGAGATGATAGTGGAACAGGTAAACAGCTTCAAGTGTCTGGGAGGGGTTGTTGAGGAGTAAAGAATTCAGACAAATGAATTGTTATTTTACATGTATAGTTTGCTTTACTGGAAAGATTACTAGTTGATTGCTAGTTATTATGAAGATATGCAATATTTCCTTATGAACATTAACATTTCCAAAACCAAGGGGCTTGCAAGTTATAGCATGTGACTTTACGTGAAAACTTAGGCCGCTGTTCACAGTTGCTTGCACAAATGTGATAGGGGTATCCCTGATGCTTATTAATGAGTGTAGCAAAGGTAAGATTCACAAATGCCATTTACACTAATGCAAAATGCCTAAAAATAATGAGATAAAAATGAGAAATGTTGCAAAGTGGCATATTGCAATTCATAGTCTGATACATGTGCGGTATGCATATCTGTTGTTAAAAGTGAAGCTTTGACTTTGATATTGGAGTAACAATCCATGAACTTGCACCCAGCCATCCCTTCAATAGTTTGCCCAGGTATGCACAAGCACCTCCCTAACACACAAATGAATTATTTCCCCCAGCAACCCCTTCATTAGTTTGTCTTAAGTAAGCATAAGCACTAAGATAATATAAAATAAAATTATTTTGCCCAGTGATGACTTCAGCAGTCTGACCATGTAAGCACAAGCACTTTCCTGACACATGAATTAAATATTTCCACCAGCAACCCACCAGAAAATGTACTCATGTATGCACAAGCACCAACATAAAACATTTCACCAAGAGACCCTTGTACTAATATGTACATGTCTGCACAAGCACTTAACTGACTCCAAAATCAAACATGTCCCCCAAGGACCCCTTGAGTACTTTCTCCAAGTATGCACAAGCACTAAAATACAATAAAAAATGATTTCTTTAAGTAGAGACAATAACTACACCTACTTTTAAGGTGTATGACACTGCACTGGATTCTGAGGAAGGCTGTCGTAGTGAGAGCCGAAAAGCGCTTCAATAAATCTGTTTAACTACTTGTTCATCTACCTGGTGTTCCTGTGTCGACTACTGTGGATTCTCTTTGTATTTTTGTGTATGACACTGCATACTATTTTTTTTTTACTTCCCCTGACATCTCTGTATTCTCCTGGTAAACTGCTGCTTACTAGAGTAAGTTCAGGGACAGTTACACACTTAGTATGGAAATGACCTCATTATAGATGCACCTGTATGAATCGTACTCATATACAAATGTGTAAGGTCTCTTATCTTCGTATTAGCTGATATGGATTAAGCATGCTATTCTTTTGCAACAGGGAAGCATGTTTATAAAATGTCCTTTTATGCATTTCCATATCCATACTGAAGGTCCAGGATTTGCATAACCTCATAGTGCAGCTCTTCTCAGACTACCACTTCAAAAATGTGAAGCCCTCAATTATGACTATTGGCCTTAGATGATGTTGATAAAAGTTGCTTGTAAGCTGTATGTATTCATAGATATTTTATTTGCATTGCCAGTTATGCAAATAAGCATATTTTTCTGTATTTCTATTGTTATCTCAATAAATACAGTCAGAAAAGAATGCCTTGCTGTTATGTGAAAAATGAAGTCTGAACAAAAATACTATGTGTCTAGGTTGCATAGTTTGTGATATGATGAAATGATATTTTTCATCTCTCTCCATCAATATTCACTGCTATTATAGAAATCACTTGATTACCTTTCAGATAGCAACCCATTTAATTGGTCCTCTATGTGATAACCTATTTTGTTACT
Organism: Protopterus annectens; assembly: GCF_019279795.1. Taxonomy (NCBI): domain Eukaryota; kingdom Metazoa; phylum Chordata; order Ceratodontiformes; family Protopteridae; genus Protopterus; species Protopterus annectens. The sequence continues at coordinate 128,394,427 of NC_056737.1, forward strand.
CTGACTTTTTTGCATTTGAAATTTTTCAAATGTATTACATCTTGGATTTTTTCACATAACTTTCTTCATTGGAATTTAATGCACAATGTATTTTGGCTCTTTTTCTACAATGCGTATTACTTGTACATCTCAAATTACATACTTAGAATTTGACAAATAGAATGTCTTCGTACAAACCTCTCCAAAGATATTTCTTTGTTTAAAAATTGGTTTTATTGACATTAATTCTTAGTAATAAATAGTAGCGCACGATACACTGATATTTCAGTTATGCACGATATTCTGATATTTTGTTACTGTGCACTGCTAATAATTAATTAGGAATAGGCCATGTAAAGTAATAGTAACAAACAGTAGCGCACGATACACTGATATTTCAGTTGTGCACGATATTTTGATATTTTGTTACTGTGCACTGCTAATAATTAATTAGGAATAGGCCATGTAAAGTTTTCACATACAGTTTTAACATTTTATGCATTACCCTTTAAGTTTATTTTAATTTGAATTAACATCTAATTTTATATTTGAATTGTATAATATAATATTCTATATTTTTATAACATGTTTCACAAAATGACATAGAAATTAAGGCATTCTAACTAGTAATATTGGGTTTAAAAGAGTAAAATTCTTTTGAATAGAATAAATGATTGCAGTAGAATCAGTAACTAACCAAGTGGCAACATTGCGTTTTGAATAGACAAACTGAAACGCTACATTGACCTAATAGTAACTCTATTGCTAATAGAAATTTACTGACACTTATTAAAGTAATGCAATTTTATATGGATATGTCTTTACTGTATCTGAAAATTGGATTTATTTATGAAATATGTGTGAGAATATGTAAGACATTGGACAGTTGACACGTCCGGTGAATCTGTATTAGGTTTCTATTTTTACAATATTATACTGTGTCACTTTAAGAGCTTGATTTTTTAATTGTCACATTAATTGATTTATTGTTTTTGTTATTGCTTCACTTGCCCGCCAAAATTTATTTAAATAGATGTGCATTTTCTGTTGTAAATTGTATCTGATGAAGCGTAGTTAATCTACGTGAAAGCGCTTATTCCTTGTTTCTAATAAAGAAGTTTTTGACTTGAAGACGGAGTTTTTCCTGTGGCGATCTCTTCTGTTCTTAACGCTATAGTTTGTGATATATGAAAAGTTGTTTGTAAACCCTAGAGGAAAATGTAAGTCTGGGTTTGTTTGCAATATAATATATATTTAGCAATAATCCATAACTAGGTACTGGTAATGCATTATTTACTCAGAGTTGGCTTAGTCTGGTCACAATGGCAAAGCCTAAGTCATTAATCAAATCCAACCATGGGTAAATGCTGTGTTACCCAAACACAGGAGTGGATTATTGCTATTATTTAATTATTTAAGAAGACAAAGTTTTACCTTTACTAAATAATGTATTCATTGAGTTCAGCAGTCTTCCACCAGTGTTTGGTAGTCTGGGGCATCTGAGTTACATACTACACGTGCTCTAAGTATGTAAACAGATGTGTCTTCCAATTTTTTAAGGTAGTGAGCAGCCTACATGGTCATAATCCATGTAGTCTATCTCTCAACTGCCTAGATTTTCTCAGAATATCCATGTTTCTCTCATATTTTTGGTCTGTTTTGCATTAAAGCTATGGTTTTCCCACAAATGATGGAGGCTAAAGTCATTAAAGAATGGCACATATTTCAGTTTCAGATGGTAAGAGATAGCAAGGTACACTGTGCAGCTGCATGCAGAATGCTCCAGGTAGCAAGAGACGCATGCTTTTTCCCCATACTTGTGCTATTCTGCTCCATAGAGCAGTTTGCTGACGGAAAAGCTTTTTTTAAATAGTTTATATTCTCTGCCTAATAACATGGAGAATGTGAATTAACTAGATTTGTTCCCGCATTAAATGCTTGATTTACAAAGATCAGGTTGATTGGTTTGTCCAATCACTGTACACATCTTTGAATATTAAATTAATTCAAAATATGCGGAGTAATGATTTCAGTCAAGGAGAGCTCCTAAATATTATCCTAATTCTGAGCAATATCTTCTGAATAATATTGAGTTTGAAACTTGTCTAGCATTCGTGTGTGACTATAATTCTTGGTGGCTTACCAGAAAATTAGAAGTTTTATGAAGGACAGAACAAAACTAAGAGGAAGAAATGGACATTCTGAAAAATTATGGGTAGATAGAGTTAGTGACTGAAGGATCTCTCCAGCCACTCTACAATACTTTAGTAGCCAGACTTGTATATAATGGAAGATACTCTATTACTCTATTATAACAGGCACACAGAACAGGCTGTCCAGTCAAGCATGCACAGTTTTGAATACTATTAACCTTTTAATAAATAATAAGTATTAATGTAAAGGCTTTGCATGCACAAACTAATCCAACTGGAAAGGAAACTGTACTGATGACATTGCTGTTTGTTACCTTTATTATCAGATTTATTATTCAAAAAATATTTACATTTGTTTCACTTATGATTTTATCTTCATTTTTTTCTGAAAATACTCTGGAATTTAAGAAATTTGCATTGCTATAAGTATGGTGTTTCATAGCTCTGAAGTATTAATGATTTAACAAATAGGCAGCTGGTAATTTTGGAGAGGCTATTTTTGGAATGAGTGACTTACTCGATTGCTGAGACATGAATAAGCTAAAAATTAGCAGTTGTGGCACCCCAACAATATTCAGAGCAGTCACAGTGTCTTGGCAAATCTTATCTTTCTTACAGCATTATCTTGCCACAGCAGAAATATTTAATTACTGAAGTGACCTTGTCTGTTGAAATGGATGCAGTCATACCACTGACTTCTGGCACAATCACCTAAGAGGAAGGTTTGACTTCTGTATTCAGGTGTTTTTCAATGTGTTCCTCACCATCCAAAGATTGGATGTTTTTTGTTTTGTTTTGTCTGTGGATAATTTGTCAGACCCCTGTGAGGTTCCCTGAAAGTCATTCTTTATAACCCTAAATACTGAAAATGTAAATAAATAAATTAAATAAAAATAACAATAATAAAAATAACATTGACCATGGCACATCTAAAACTCAGAAGTTTATTCAAACAAAACAGATGTTAAGTGCTTTTTGTACTATTAATCAGAACTTAGAATAAGTTCCTTTTTACGTTGCCTGAGAAGTAGAGTGTTTTTTGATTCTTTGCAGCCTTGTCGCCTTGTCAACACCCCCCAAGCTGTTATAACATGGAGTGAAGCTGACTCCACTCCCAGGAATGCTGATGAATGATGAAAAGCCAAGCTACTTAAATGATTGTGGAGCATTAGGAGAAATATACATGGAGTGGAGAACAGTGAATGGGATGCCACACCACAAAATCCTCACATATGAGGTAAGCCGTCATTTTGGTGATAACAATGGGTGTTACATTCATAGCTTGTCAGTACATACCAGTAAAATTCAAAAAATCACCTGTTAGCATTACAAGGAAAATCAATTTCTTTAACCTGTTAACTTCTCTCAACTCTTGTATCCACCAGTGTGCCCAGTGCTACAGTATGACAAGGTTTGACAAGCTTTTGGCCACAACTCCTTGCTGCTGTTTCAACTATTTAGATCTTGAACAGCAGTCTGTACAAAAGCATAGTGGACACTCTCACTACTTGTTTGAACTTCCTGAGTCTTTCCGGATTGGTGACAGACATCAATGTAAGGCCTGACTCCAAGGCTAAATCTTGCTGTCTATCTAGGACAGGTTTATGAATTCTTTAATCGAATCATGTGACACATTAGAGGTAACTAATAGTTGCAACCCCCCCCCCCCACTCCCTTACAGTAGTTTGCCAAGGATATCCCTACCAGGATCAAAAGCTCTCACTGACATAGCCCTTAGGGTTACATGGAAACACTAACTCCTTTTACCATGGTGAAATCATGTATTTCTTTGTGTATTTTTCTTAATGGATGCAAGATAGAAACAGTCTAAGCTTTACATTTTTTTATCTCAAAATCATTCTACTGATGTATTAATGCATATTGTGTCAATTACTGTTGAAAAAGCCCATCTGTACTTGCTAACATTAGTCACTAATTTAACATTCAGGAATTTTACCCCAGAAGGATTCCTATGCTCTATAATTGTAGCAATCATGGGATGACAACCTATTTTGAGCTGAATGTTCTAAACAGGATGGCATCTACTTTTAACAATGGAATTAAATGGAAAAAAGTGTTTGAGGGTTGGGTGGATGGATGATTTTGATTTTTGGATAGGCACAAATATTTTGCATATACTGACTGACTGTGTCAGTAATTGCAGATGATAAATCTCCTTATGCTTGCAAGAAACTGTGTTAGAAAAGAAAAAAGTCAGATTACAGTATCACTGATCAAGGCACTTTACTCTGCTGGTCAACAGTGAGCTGTCAAGCAAAATATGCTTGAGATCACTTTTTGGCACTGGTAACAAAGATTGTCTATCCCTGATGTATACATTTTTTGAAACAAAAATTTTAATTTGCAGACATTCATATATAATATCTATTCAAAAATATTCTTTCTGCCCGTTTAATGTCGACTGTTACCATTTTAGACATTCTGTTTAAAGATGTGGCCAATTAGTTGTGTTCGATTGTTTTTATGTATAATTTGTTAATCAGGTAAGAGGACAACGGGGTTGTCTGTTGATGCTTTTCAGTTTTGATCTATGCAGTTAATTCTAGAAATAGTGTCATGCAGCTAGCCCCCCCCCCCCCACATGGTTTATATTTTATGTGAAAATGGGAGAGAACCAAAATACTTCTAAAAAGTAAACCTAATTCAGCGATACAACATGCAAATCCCACACATACAGTGACAGGACATCAGGATCGAACTCTAGCTCTTGGTATTGCAAGGCAGAAATTTACTACTGCCACTCTTCTGCACAAAACAGAGTAAAGTCAGATATTTAATTTGAAGGTATATTTGACAGTATGGCATACTTTAGATGTGTTAACATTGCTACATTTAGTATTGTAGTACATATACATTATGCTATATAGTGAAGATATGTTTCAATAAAATTTCGCTTTATCACATGGAATAATTCAATTTTAGAGAAAAGTAATGATAATTGATTAAAAATAGGAACATGTGATATATTGACTTAAAGAGTGGCTGATTGTTTAACTGCTATAATATGTTCAAATAAAAAAAACATTGACAATATTTTGTCTGGTAGATGTAGTTTATTAAAGTAATGGGTTATTACATGATCATATATTTATTGAAACATTTTGGTGTGGTAGAATTTCTTGCATTCTTTTTTTCAGTTTCACAGAGTACAAACACTTTCATAAATATTTTATATACTGAAGTATGAAATTAAGTACTGTTTATAATCTTAATGCTGCTCATAGCACTTTTCACCAAGAAGTAAGCATTCACATGCAAAATGGCTACTCTCATCCAGGCACAAAGCAAAATATAAACCCCATTTTCTCTTTATGTATATTTTTACATTCTTTAACTACTGTTGATGGCTTATGTTTATGTGGACATCATAGTGATGTATCAAGTATTGATTAACTCAATCCTTCATGGTGCAAAGGAGGAGAAAGAACATCAGATTAAGCATTGTGCCCATAAGCAATATTTAGACAGGTAAACAGAATAAACTGATTTCAACTATGTTTTGCCAGCCTCCTGAGATCTTAACATGGACCACTAAAAGATACAATAACACTTTTGCTACATTATAAGATGTAATTAGTAAGCTAGTAATTAAATGGAAACTTCAGAGACACTGAAATTCTAAGCCACAATTCCTTTAGTTTTTCAAATGTCATCAGCATTTTTACTCTGTTATGCTTATTTTCCTTTTGTTAATCAGTGTGTTGCATATCAATCATGTTAATCTCCAGCACCGAACTCAGTGTAGGTCTAATTTTAAAGCTCCTTCTGGCTGCAATTTTCTAATTAACTAAGGTCATTTCAATACATTTTGCATTAAACACCTTACATGTTTCACTCACTTTTCTGTACTCGCCAGAGTACTAAATCAATATGCTGGGCTACACTCACAAGCAGGCCTTCAGCGAAAAACAGAGCACTACATGAATTTAAATTCTGCAAGCTGTCATCTGCCCTAATAAGATTAAGCCATGTGCAGTTAACTGCATAGATTCTGCAGAGAAAGTAAGATCCAGAAATTTTCATAACACGATATACATTTACTATTGTGCATAAACCCTCTTTTTACTTTAACAAACCAGGTATTAAACTCGCTTCAATTTCATTTTCTTTCTTCTGCATATTACCTCCACACTCTGCTGGTAAAATAATTTATTCTATCCCCCGTAGTCAAGAGCCTGGATCTCATTTGCCAGCATATTTATCTTCACTGCCACTGTGCTGTCATTCATCTCAGATCTCCATAGAGCACACCAGACCTGTGCAGAATTACAATGAGAATTGATTCAGCTAAATCCAAGCCGCAGAATCCACACTGACAGGGTGACCCCCACGGGGATTAAAGATGCTGAGCTGAAAAAAAAAGAAAGAAGTTTTAACACCATAATTCATTAAGACTCCAATAGAATAGTGTTAAGGGGCTAATCTGATTCACAGCAGAATGATACATTGTGTAGCTAAACTGCTTTTGAGAAGTTTAATATCCACAAGAAGGAAATTGCCACAACATCTCATGCTTTCCAATTAGTTCTAATCAACGTAAAGTAGCTATTCAAAGACAAAAGTAATGAACATACAAACAAGTTCTACAAAACATGAACTATTTCTAGTTTTGTAATGTGTATATGTGAGAAAAAATCAATAACTTCTGTGCATTTGTACATAACATAGTTGTTTTATCTTAGCTCACACATTCACTAAGCAGTTCTACTAATTTACTGCCATCTGTATCTGCTTGCCAGTTAAAACACCCTTTTTAATTACTATAAGGTTTGCCAGTATGTTCTTAAATATATAGATTGTATTTCTTTGTTAAGTATGGCATGGATAGTCATGTATTTTAATGAGTGCAAATATTGTATAAATAGTTAGGCAAATCTTAAAGCTAGCAGTTACACTAGAATAAGATGCCATATCCATACTTATATTCAGAATGGTGATTTTTGTCTACATGTGGTAGGTTTTATTATGTCCAATGTTAACTATAAATGGGAAGATTTTCCAGTGGGAGTGTTTTATGCTGTAAGTAAAACATATCCTCCAGTAAATTAGACCTCCCTGTGTGTATTCCTTATAAACTCATTCATTTTATCTGTCGTTGTCCTTTATGCTAAAAGAAAGGAATAGTGACTTCTCTGTGAGGAAGATTTCTATGTGCATTAATGAAATATATTATAACCTGTCTTTCATTTTCAAACAGTCTGATAATGTAACAGGAGGGAGAAATCTCAGGAGAGATTCTGGCACTTTCATGAGACCATACCATATTTACCAGCATAAGTACTCACACACACATTAAGGCTTAATTTATTTCAGGTTATAATACATAAACTGTATTAGTGGTTTGATTTTGCATAATACTAAAAGCCAAAGTTATAAGAACATTTTTCTCCAGTCAATAAATTCTGTATTGCTAATATAGGAAAACAGGTTTAAGTCCTAATTTCTGCTTGACAAGATTAATATAATAGCAAGTAATGTGTTGTGATGTGCCTGAAGCACGGAAGAAAATGTTTTTCCTAATGCTGGTTGGGTAGCTTCCACATGGATGAAATATGATGTTAAATTATTTACACATAATTACATCGCTGTGCTGTTGCTAAAATATTAAGAAACAGTTGTCCCACAGGAAAAGCTGCATGCCAAACATTGGCACATCAAGTAATGAATAGCTAAGGGGCAACAGAAAACTAACTACCACAGGACTGCATGCTTAAGAAACAGCATTTTCTATAAGTAATCCCTTTGCTTCATAAAATTATGAAGACACTTAATTTGCTTTACGTTTCCTAAGTAATTACCTTCAGAACAAATGTTCAGCATTTGGTAAATGTACCTTCCAGCACTTGTACTACTAAACTGCTCCAGGCTCTTGCTTTTCAGTGATCTGAAGGACAACCAAGGATTATTTTCCAAACCGAGCAAAATCAGTGCTGGCATTTGCCAGAAGCAAACAGGTACACCATGTTTCTTTTCCAGCATTTCATTCCTAAAGGAGTACACAACAATTTGTCTAGGCTAGACAAACTCTATTTGATTCTTCGTTTGTAGGACTACTACTTTAAATTTTTTTCTTAAGGGCTGACATTTATTGATCCCTTTCTAGTAGCAGTTGTTCACAAATGTTATATATGCCTTGTAAGCATTGTAGCTAGTACTGTTCATCTCCATGTCTGAGACATGGTATCATTTTTTTTTTCTTTCTACCCTTTCCTTTCCTACACATAGATGGCAGAGTGCTTCAGACTTTTCTCAGCTTCATTCCATACTAATCAATATACTAAGTATTTTCACATGGATGAGTTTCCAGTATAAAGTGAAGTCCTAAAAGGAAAGATGTGAATGCTGCAGAGGACATTTTGCAGACAATATGGCATGCCACCTTCTTGGAATTCGCCATCAAGCTTAGTTGTTACTTTATTTTTCGAAGAACAATAAGATGTGAGATATTTAGTCATTTCTAAGACACAAAGTAAAATGCAGCTGAATAAAAAAATATAGCATTCTATATAATTGCTGTTTAGAGACTATAAAATAAAATGTATGAAAATAAACAAACTGTTGTTCAATGTTAATGGCAACCTAATGAATGTGTAACTATTTTATGAGCAACATATAAAACTGCAATCACAAAACAACAGAATATGATAAAAGTGAAATACTTTTTAAAAATGTAACATCTAAGTGAAGCACCTAATACTGAAGTACCTCAAAGTGCATCCTGAGGTAACACGTAATGTGGGGGTTAACAATTAAACATATGAAGATATATAAAAGGAACTGCATAAACTACCATTGCAGAAAATGCCCTTTGACTGGATAATTACTGTTTTAACTACCTCTTGCTTCCCTCTCCTGGTGTCCTTAGATGAAAAGGGGCAAGAGCAATATATTAGCTAATATGGGATAGGCCTTTGATAGTCATTTAAGGGAAAATTATATTCCTAATTATACCATGATCCCCCCAAAACGTGCACGCTGATTGCCCAGCGTGCCCGTTGTAAATCGAGTTATACTAATGGAAAAAGGTCCGGTCGCCCGGACTTTTTTCCATTAGTATAACTCGTTTTTTTAAAACACTGTCTCGCTATGTTAAATGGGTTTAACATGGCGAGACAACTAAAATAAGCAACGGAGATCTCCGTTGCTTATTTTAAAGCTGTCTCGCCATGTTAAACCCATTTAACATAGCGAGGCAGTGTTTAAAAGCAACAGAGAAAGCAAGATCTCCGTTGTTTTTTTTAGTGTCTCGCTATGTTAAATGAGTTTAACATAGCAAGACAGTTTTAAAATAAGCAACGGAGATGTCCGTTGCTTATTTTAAAACTGTCTCGCTATGTTAAACTCATTTAACATAGCGAGACATTAAAAGCAACGGAGATCTTGCTTTCTCCGTTTTGCTCAACTCTGATGTACTGCGCGGCGCCGCAGTACATCAGAACTGCCGGATGCCAGACATCTGCGGAAGGGCAGTAAACAGGCATTATACTATGCCATTATTTAAGAAAAGTAACAGTTTCTTTTCTTAAATAATGTCATGGTATAATAGCAATACGCCTGGGTGTGGGTAATGCTAAATTACCCACGGTTGGCTTTGTTTGGTCCTCGGGCTTCGCCCTCGGGACCAAACCACGCCAACCGTGGGTAAATTTAGCATTACCCACACCCAGGCGTGGGTTATTGCTATATTATATTATATTTCTAATTATATGGTTAGCAGTGATGATGATGATTATTTTTAAATATCCTTCATTGTTTATGCTACACCAGTTCTGAATTAAAATATGTATGCAGTAAAAACAGATGTATAAAAAGTATGAAAACTAACACAGTATTTCAGTTGCACATAGACATCAGAGTCTTAAAACTTTAGCTTCTGTAAGAGATAGTGTCCACTAACGTGAGAACAAACACTTTAGATGTACTGGCAAAATATTTTTGAAAATGGGTTTGACTGTAATAGTCTTCAACAGTTTCAAAGCACAATTTGTCTTGTCTTTATATAACCATTTTTTTCTGGAATATAGTAAATGGTTAAACAATGTTTCAAAAAGAATGCCAATGCAAACACCAAGTAAGATTTAAGTTTCTTCTGGCTCTGGCTGCATAATTTGATGTAGGGCAAATGATGGTATAACCTAGTAAATTCTATTTCTTATTCAAAAAGATGAAATTTGTCCTGAAATTTGGTGACTGACAGTTCCACAAAATCTCTATCTTGTTTGTCTTTTTGGCTTTTCAATGTTAGGAGTCGCCACAGCAGAACTCCGGTCCGCTAATGATTGGCAGTAGCTTTTATGGTGCCGAGTTGCCAGCCTGACGCCCAACCTTCAGAGAAAGCACTCCCATTTATGCATGTCTTTTGGAGGCCACTCGGCCGCGAGGAGGACATGCAGACTTCACACAGAAGGCACTCCAGCCGGGAATCGAAAAGGAGAACCTCTTGCTGTGAGGCAACAACGCTACTGCTGTACCACCATGGCTATCTAGCCATCTAAAACATTCACACCAGTGCCAGTAGTGCAACAGGTATCCCACTCACCTTTTGTGCTGGAAGAGCAGAAGGCTGTGAGTTCTATTCACACTCCAGGTGATTGGATGGCTGACCACTGCAGTGCAGTATTAGGGGGTTACTATACTACTGATTTGTTGTCTTTCTGATGAAACATTAAACCAAAACCCCATCTGCTTGAGATGGTGGAGCTCAGGTGAATATAAAATATACCACTGCACCCACCAAATAGAGTAAAGAAAGTTTTCCAATGCCCTGGCCAAACTGTTCCTACAAGTACAAATACCACCTTAGTTCTCCTCTGAAAAGAAGTCCCTAACTAAGTGGAACTAACACAGGCAACAAAGGATAAGTAAATAAAAATAATCCTTGCAATAGTGACATCTAAATGAGGCAATTAACCCTCAAAGAGTACAATTTGATCAGTGAAAGAATATGTTATGTTTATCATAAATAGTGTAAATAATGCTTGACAAATGAGAATTTCTTCAAAACTGGCCAGTCAAGGGATGTTTGTTTTTCTGTCAGTATCTTATTTTGGTTATATAAGAAAGAAAGAAGGTATGACAGTAAAATGAGAAGAGCGGGATCACTGTAGACCTTTATGTAAGTAGACCAGAGTCAGCCTTAAATATTTTTGTAGGTTTGCTACCTTATTATTGTCGTAAATGAGGATACATGTTGATCCTGGTTACTGAGATGCACATTCTTTCAGGAAAAAAGATTAACTTAAGATATTACAAAATGCAAGACTGCCAAACAAAGGCAGTCAAGATGAAGTGTCTGCTATATTTAAGACAGGAGTAACAGAAGAGGCAGACAGTGAGGGGGACAGGCTTGTAATATTAGTTCCTAAACCTGATAGAACTGTCAGCCTCTGCAATGATGTTAGAAAGCTAAACAGCATCTAAAACTGTGATTGTTGCCCAGTGCTAGGTGTTATAGGAGCTCAGTGAATGTTTGAAGTGGATAGGGCTCCTGACTATACTAGGCCATACCAAATGGTACCAATATATCTCTCTAACTAACTGAAGGAAAAGAACAAAAATTGTTTAAACACCTGAGAAATTATTCCAGTATGAGACCCTCCCTGCTAGGTTACATGGTCCACTGAAACCTTTCAGTGATTCATGGACCGAGTCCTAAAGCCCTATGTCTAGTATGTTTTGCTAGTTTGGATGATTTTCTTATCCACTCTGAGGATAGATTCCCCATCTGGCCAAGGTACAAGCTGTATTAGATGCCTTAAAACAGAACAAATAGAAAGAACTAAAACTGAATTAAACTCTTAAAAGGAGAAAAAGGGAAGATGAAGGATTGTGATGAGTCAGGTGATCTATGTGTGAAATAGCAGTCTGGGGTGAAGGTGGATGAAGAAATCGCAGAAGAATGAAGTAATAGAGCTGAGATAATTCAACTGAAAAGGATTCCAGAGCTGCTCTACACAGAAGAACAAAGCAAGAGGTTTCTACCTGTAACAATGAACTGTAGTGTGTAAACTTAGGTGCTGTTGTTGTTAATAGCATCAGAGTGCATATCTCAGTCGAGTGACTGCTCAAGTGTTTGAATTGGACTAATACAATGCTTGCTCACTGATGTTTGTCTTGGCTCAAATAGTTTACTGAGTTATGAGCACAGTTTATTCCTCAATATAGTCTATGAATACACCAGCCACCCAACACTACTATATAATATCTATGAGTAACTGCCCTAACTTGTTCAGTGCATGCTTTTACTGTTCTTGCTTAATACTGTTTAGACCATCCACTTAAGAGCAGTGTAAATTGTGACATATATGGGAAACTGAGACAGTTAACGTGCAGCACAACAGGAATGGTCAGCAAACTTTACTTTTTTATTTAAGTGTCTCACTGGCCTGGTCTGGTCAATGCATGTAATCTGTATTAAAATTTGTCCAATAGCACCATCTAGTGGCCGTAAAGTCACAGATACTGTATTACTTGTACCAACTGAAGTTTTTAAAGTAAATTCTCTGGTCATTTGCCATGGGTACAATAGTTGTACTGTGGACTGCCCTTAGCTCTGTTCTCTACTTATTTTTAATTTTGATTTATTTTTTTAAGTGCCTAGACCTGAACATATAGCTCATTGTTTTCTTCTCTTGTGTTTTTCTAAACATCACTAACTGTATCTGACATTCTCCATCTTTTTTCAATCACAGAGCCTGAATAGGAAAAATACATTGGGTCCCAAGTTCCAACAAGCAGCTTTTCTGTCTACAACCCTAGAAACAAGTGGCCACTCAGGCTGCTAATTTTAAACAAACACAAGGTTAATGTTTCCTCTTATCTGTTGTTAGCACTCCACCAGGGTTGGCAGTGGGAAAGTATTTTCTAGTGCAAGCTCCATCCACTCCATACTAGCTATCCATATTAGCCCAGGATCCTTACTGCAGTCCTCCCAACTGCTTGGTCTCTATCTGCCCCCCCATATATTTTTTACCTTGAAAGTTATTAGGTTTCTGGCAAGACTATGCATCACATGTATACCATTTTCTGAGCACCAACCTATCTTTTTTCCCTTCATTTTTCATTTTAACTCAACAGATTGTCCTTGTAGAGAATTACCTTTATGCTTTGTTGCAGACTTGCTGCAGCCCCACTCTTTTCACCCTCGCTTGCGATCAGGCTCACTCCACTCCCCTATCCTGCGCCCATTTTCCACCCACCCCCACTACTCGCAAATTTATCCTTACCCCTCATTACCTGACTAACGTACCACACCCACCACCAATCCACATCCACAAAACTCTTTATCAATAGCCACACCCACACACCACTAGTTTACCATTCCCCTCATCTCTACCCACACAACTCTTCATCAACAGCCACACCCACACACCGTTACTTTACCATTCTCCTCATCTCTACCCCCCCCCAATTACATCCTACTACTCCTCTAAGCCAACACTAGACAACCCAATCAACTCCAACCCCCTCCCCTGCAATACATACACCACACTGACACCAGGAGTAATACCCCCACTCCCATTACCATACCATGTCCATAATTCTGCTATCCTTATCCACCTGCCTCTACTAATTCTCCATCAGTATCACTTATCATCATCCACTCATCAATTTAAATTACAAGTCTCCCACCTTACTCTATGCCAGATGTAAGCACTCCACATATAACATACACCCAGTCACCCATCATCTTCTCTCCATTCAACTTGTCTCTCTAATTCACTATACTCACAATCCAAAAAACACCCCAACCTCAGACTCCACTTCCTAACAGTATCTTACCTTAAAACCATTACCATCATAGCAGCTCAATTATTATTAAGAGGGGACAGCCACCCTAACCCTGGCCCAACTACTATCTCCAATGATCCTCCCACCCCCAACCTCCCATTTAAGCATAAACACACTGACCTACTTATACTGAACATCAACATTTGTAGTATCATGAACAAAAGAGAACAGCTGCATCCAGCTATTTCTATATACAACCCAGATCTCATGATCATTACAGAAACATGGCTTAAGCCCCATGTTAAAGAAAACTCACTTGGCTATAACATACTAAGAGTAGATAGAGCACACAGAAGAGGAGGCGGCATCGCCCTTCTCCATAAATCCAACTTAAAAGTTCAACTCCTACAGAAAGAAACCCCAAGTTTCATCAATGCTGAAACCCTATTTGCCAAACTCCTTCTTAACCAGCACAAACAACTAAACTTACTCGGTGTCTATATAGCACCAGCAGAAACCCTTACCACCCTAGAATCAATACTTCACTGAGCTTCCCACGCCCTCCCCCAAGAAACTTTAGTCCTAGGCAATGTCAGTATTGACTGGAACACTATACACTCACAAACAGCCACCAACCACATAATTCTATATAATTACACCCAACTCATACACTCACCCACATGTATTGACAAGTCCATGAAAAGAGAATCCACCTTGGACTGGATCCTCACTAACCAACCCAATACTGCCCACCAATGTGGAACAAGACCCAATTCTCTCAGTGACCACAAGCCACCTTTTCTCCTTCAGCACAAACTTAAATGTACCAACCCACCCAAACTACTGCAAACCCATTTCTGTAAAGACTTTCCCTCAAACAGATTCTCAGAAACCCTAAAATCCTGCAACTGAGCTCCCCTCAAAACACTCCTCCTGGCTAAAGTAGTAGAGTACTTCAACTCCACATTCCTAGACATTCTAAACCAATTAGCTCCACTCAAAACAATTAGGGTATGCAGTAACCCTGCCCCCTGGCTGAAAAAAAAATGCAAAAACCTTACCAAAAGATAGGGATAAAGCCTGGAAAATCTGGCAACAATACAAAACACCCATCACCAGGCAAACCTTTTCTGAACTTAGAAACAAAGCAAAAAAGCAGGTCAAGATGGATAAACAAAATCACTATATTTCCTTACAAAGAAAACACAGTAACAACCCACAGAAATTCTGGGCTGCAGTGAACATCCTCCATCTTGAAAAAAACACTACACCACCACCAAACATCGAAGGCACAGACCATAATATAGCTTCAAACGTCAACAATTATTTTACCTCTTCCATACTTAAACTCAAAATTGATATAACACCCACAACCCAACTACAACCCCCAAAATGCCCAACCAACTCTACCACCTTTTCCCTCAAACCAGTACCAACATCAACCATGCAAAAACTGTTAGCAAAACTCAAACCAACCATTTTCGCAACCGACAGTCTACCAGCAGAATATCTCCAAACTGCATCTAAGGCCATTGCCTACCCCATCCCCATCTCCCTACTAATTAATAGATCTAGTACTGAATACACCATTCCATCCTTGTGAAAAAGCTCATATATCATCCCCCTCCACAAGGGTGGTGCCTCTACTGACCTCTCCAACTACCATCCCATTGCTATCCTATTATCCCTATCAAAAATTCTAGAAAAATGTATCCACCACCAACTCCTCATACACCTACTATCTAATAACCTACTATCTAAAACCCAGCACGGATTTAGACCATTCCAGAGCACCATCACTGCTCTAATTAACTTCTCCAACACCATGAACTTATACAGGAACCATGGGAAACTTGTCTCTGCCACCTTCCTAGACTTATCCAAGGCATTCGGCACAGTTTCTCACAATAAACTCTTAGCCTGCCTCTCTGAACTCAACCTCAATAATCCCACCCTGCACTGGTTCATCAGCTACCTACACAACTGCTCACAGTCTGTTAAATGGGTCAGCTCCCTATCCCCCACTCCCCGTCACATATGGTGTACCCCAAGTCTCAATCCTAGGCTGCCTTCTCTTTAACATATTTACAAACAAACTCCACTTAACAACCACAAATGCTGATATCGTCCAGTACGCTGATGGTACCACCGTAATCTACTCAGCACCCAACATCCATCTTCTACAAAGTAAAGCCCAATAATCTTTCACAGAGATAGAGAACTGGCTAAACAACCATCAGCTGATACTAAACCCAAAGAAAACACAACTAATGCTATTCCATCCGACTAAGCCCAATGACCCCACCTTCTCCATTCTCTCACGCAACAACATTCCCATCACCCCAGTACCAGAGGCCAAACTACTAGGCATCACAACTGACCAGCAACTTAAATATAATAAGCACATATCCCAAACTATCTCTAAAGTCCACAAAAAGCTAGGATGCCTCTATCGCAGCAAATAGTTCCTCACTTCTACATCTGAAACTGACATAGCCAGAACTCGCCTCTTATCAACATTACTTTATGACTCCCCAGTTCTAACCAACATTAATAAAATGTATTATGTCACTAAACGACCTTTCTCTGGGCCACATGTTCTTGTGGGATTCTGGAATGTGAAGGCATATCTGAATATTTATGGCATTAAATCAGTGTGAAAAGGGATAAGGAGCAGAATGATAGGAAGACAAAAAAGGGCAGCAGAAAATTTTACTTTATCATATTTTGGTTGCTAACTCACGAAATCCTACCAGTAGTCAGATAATGAGATGTGGCATTCCTGTCCTCCAGGTGACTAATGTGCAATTGTCTGGAGCTTTGAGTGAGGAGGAGCATTAAATGGTGAGAAAACATTTTTAGCTGAACAAGACAAGTGGGTCTATGCATTTCTTGTTGAGCTGAATAGATTTTGTCTTAATTAATTTAATTAATTATGGCACTGATTACCTTATATTGTGTACCATGATTAAATTACAGTGAGACAAAACGACTTTGCACTTAAATAGGACAAGACAGATTTCATAGCTAGTTCTATAGATGTAATTAACATCAGAGAGCAGTTTGCCTTTTCAGTGTTAATGAGTTAACAAGTTAAGTGAACTAGTCCTTATCTGACACTTTTCATCTATGAGTATTGCCAAAAGGGAAGAGATTTGCAACATATACAGTATGTGAGCAATGTAGTGTAGCATATAAACTTACATAATTTAAAGAGGTGAGAAAATGGGAAGACCATGATAGAGGGCAGCACTGAATCCCAATCCTTAAAGATTTGAAGATGATATCTAAACATTAAACCCTAACAAAAAGAAGCAGGAAGAAAGTTACAGAAACTGTCAGAGAAAACAAAAGATATACTGGGTGGGAACAGGTATAAAATGGACTCTTGCAGAGTGCAAGACAGAAGTTAACCAGGATGAACATAATGGAAAACAATTAGAAAACATACCAAATGAAACCTGCAGGAACGGATGAAGGATCATGTTGAATATGAGGAGTTTAAGCAAAAAATGGAGGGGCTCAAGATACAAATGCAAGAAGCAAAAGCAGGTACAGTAGGTATGAGAGAAACCTGTGAAATGATAAAATGGGCTAGGATATGTAGGTCACAGGAAATCATCTGCACAAACAGGAGAAAAGGGGGAATATAATGGAGAGGTAAATATCCATATTTGGCAAGGCATAAATTGTGATGTATTGGAGGATAAACAAATCCAAAAATGAAAAGAAGAAACTCAAGATAAACCAAAGTAAGTGGATTAACAGTCAGACTCAAGTGGACATGGGTGAGATCTATGATTAGATACAGCATATTAGCTAACAATTTTTAAAAGAAAGGATGCTGAACAGGCAAAGGGATGGAAAGGGGGATGGGATGTGAAAAAAAAGTTATGCCTGACTCATACTGCTTGTTTTCTTGCTTTCAATCAGTGCTAGAGAATGAAATAGTGGAGGTACCAGAGGAAGAGGGATTCATTCATTAAACTAGCACTGAAAGCACATGGGTTCAAAGCCTTGACGGACAGGTGTCTGTGATCCCAGACCATGTAAAGTTGTTTCAATATGGGTGCTGGGTATCAAGCATACCAACTGCCCATTTATCAAGGGGAAACTTCTAGAGACAAAAATGCAACACTCCAGCTGAGTGCAGACAATATGCATGTAGACAAACATGTAGAGGAACACACAACAGCTATGGAAAAATCCTGGAATCAATAATCCAAGAAATTCCATGTGAATACAACATATAACAACATATAACAAGGAACCAAACTGTGAAAACACATGCTGAAGTTCATACCCCAACTAGAGAAACTATTACATAAACATAAATTCCATAAACAAAAAAAGATTCTTAGGAAAACCTAGTAAAGCATGGAGAAGGAGCTACTTTAGTTTGGTTCAACAGTGAGTTTAAGGTTCATAGGTTCATAGGTTCATAGGTTGGTACTAGGCTATCAGCCCTAAGGCCTATACAAGCCTAGCCATAACAATTCCCTGGCTATTTCTTCCCACACTATTTACTTCCCTGGACCCCTGTCTAGCAGGGCAACTGATATGATCCCCGGGGTGAATTTCCTTTCTCCCATCCAATCATCAAGGTTCCTTTTGAAGAGGGCCAGAGAGGCACTCTGCTTGACATGTATGGGCAATCTATTCCAGAGTCTGGGGAGTCTCTGGGTCAGGAACCTATCCCTCCAGCATGTATTGTTTATTGTGATGACAAGATTTGGATCCCTGGAGTGTGTGGCTCTGAGGGATTGGGATTTCTTTAAGTGGAGCATGTCCAACAGCTCTGGGTTTGCCATGGCCTTGTATGTTAAGCAGAGATCGCCTCTGAGTAGACGATATGCGACAGAGTATAGCTGGAGGTTTTTAAGGCGGTCAGCATAGGGCATCTGCTTTAGGCCTGTGATTCTTTTATTGAGGTATTTCTGAGGCCTTTCCAGTTGTTGTATATGTCTTGCGAGGTACATACCAAACAGGGCATTATATTCTATAATGGGTCTAATGAGGGATGAGTACAGTGGGACAATGACCTCCTTTTTTCTGGATGAAAAGCCCTTAGTGATGAGGTGTGCCACATAGAAGGATTTCCTGACTGTTGTGGCGATGTGGTTATCGAAGGTGAGACCACTGTCCACCTGTGTCCCTAAGTCTCTTATCACACTTTTGGTGTTTAGTGTACTGCCACCTATATGGTAATTCACGGATACATGTTTTTTCCCAAAGGGGATAACTATACATTTCTTGGCATTGAGCTTGAGCCCATGGCTCTGGCACCAAGCATCTGTTTCTGTAAGGCCCTTTTGTAGAGTATCCACATCATTTGGGGATTCAATAATGGCTCCCAGTTTGCAGTCATCTGCAAACTTTGTTAGCCAGAGTCCCTTAGTGTTGGCCTGTACTTCAGAGAAGTAGATGCCAAACAAGAGCGGTCCCAGGACTGAACCCTGAGGTACTCCACTTGTCACTTGTCTGGGGCTGGATTTGGAGTCGGCTACTTTTACAGTGTGGGTACTTTCAGTAAGCCAGTTAGCAACCCATTGGGTGACATAGGGATTAATGCCCAGTTTAGTATGTTTATCTATGAATCCAGAGTGGGGGATGGTGTCAAAGGCCTTGGCAAGGTCTAGATAGGCTGTGTGGACCACCTTACCCTTGTCCATGGCTCTGGAGACTGATTTGAAGAAGTAAATCAGGTTCAGGAGACAAGATCGGCCCTTCATGAACCCAAACTGGGTGGGGTCCAGTATTTGAAGGTTGCCAATGTCTTTGTTTATAAGTTCCATGATAATACGCTCCATGGCCTTGCAGATAAGGCTTGTCAGACTGATGGGACGGTAGTTTCTGGGATCCAAGGTGGATCCCCCGTTGTGGAGTGGGATAACTGTAGCTGTGTGCCACTCAGTGGGCACAAAACCTGAGGTGAGGCTATGATTAAACATGACACTTAGGTGAGGTGCCAGTTCATTTTGTAGTTCATGTAGTACACAGCCCGGGATGTCATCTGGTCCCATGGATGCTGTATTCTTAGCTTTGGAGAGTGCGTTTTTTACCTGTGTGGCCATTATTACCGGAATTTGGCAATCTTCCGGTATTGAGATGGGACATTTAGGGGGTGAGAGGGGGGTGAAGTTGGCACCGAATCGAAATGCCAGGATATTGGCAATATCCTTAGGATCAGTATATTTAATGCCATTATGTTTTAGCTCAGAGCAGATCTGAGCATTGCCATTTAGATTCTTGACATAGTTATAGAATGCCTTGTGGTTGTCTTTGGAATCTTTGGCAATTTTATTTTCATAACTAGCTTTGGAGGATTTTATGAGGGATCTCAGTTTCTTACTGAGGCTTGTAAGGGAGTTTTTTGCATCCTGGGACATTCCTCTTTTCTGCAACAGTTTCTTCCTTTTGTTGTAAAGTTTGTTTATGGCAGGGGACCACCAGATTGGCTTCCTTTTTTTGGAAGAGAGCATCTTGGTTCTATTTGGGATGGCACGATTCATGCATGAGTGGATGTGCTCATACAGTGCCTTAGTGTAGGATTCAGCAGTTGAACTTTCAGTTCCCGTCTGCATGGATGTCATGAAGTTTGTCACTTCTGACTTGAGTAGTATGAAGTTAGCTTTGGAGAAGTTTTTTATGGAGGTTTCCTTACTGGGGAGTGGGGGTGGGATCTGGATGTTAAGGGTGATTAGCTTATGGTCAGACCTAACTAACGAGGGGGTGACCATAGGTGTGGAGCATCGATTTCCCATGTTGGTAATGACCAGGTCTAGAATATTGGACCCCCTGGTGGGACTATGGATTAGTTGATCCAGGGCGTTGGAATTTATGAATTCCAAGAACCGTTGGGCAAAGGTGTTGGTACAGGAGGAGTTTTCCCAGTTAATGGCAGGGTAGTTAAAATCGCCCAGTATTAGGGTGTTTGGTTCTATCTTAATATTTTCCAGTATGTTTAGAAAGGTGTAGTGAGAATCTTGGGTATGGTGGGGGATCTGTAGCAAGCTACAATTTGGATTGCAGTCTTACCTAGTGTTAGTTGCACCTGGAGAATTTCAGACACATTGCGTTGGGCAACTAGCCTGGTGGAGTGAATATCCTTGGTGAATATTGACACTCCTCCACCTTTAGTGTTTCGGTCCTGGTTTGGTGGCCAAAAAATGTGGTAAGAGTTGTAGCCTGGTATTGCAGGGGTGCTCTCTGGAGCCTTGAACCAGGTCTCAGTTACTGCACAGATATCAATGTTCTCCATTTTTAGGAGTGCCTCGAGAGAGTGCATTTTGAGGTTTAGACTTCTAGCATTGAGTAGCATTACCTTCAGATTTTGCATGCTTGTACCTGTTACGGTGGTGGTTTTGTCCTTTGCACTTTGCCTAAAAAGGCACTATAGGGGTTGTAAGAGCCTTAGCCAGTAACCTGAATCCCAGGGGCGACAAGTGCAGACCATCTCTAGCAAAGCATTGTGGTCTGTCAATCATGTCGTCCCAGGTAGACAGATACTGGATCCCCTTTGAATGACACCAGAAGCTTAGCCAATTGTTGAAGTCAATCATTTTGTCCTTATATTGTGGTATCATTCTGGGCGAAGGCAGGATGCTACTCAGGGCTAGGATCATACCTGCCTGGGCCACATGATCCGAGAGCTCTTCCATGTCTCTTTTCATGTAGTCCAGGGAGGTATGTCTCAAGTCATTCACTCCAACATGGACAATGACAGAGTCATATTTGTACTTGTTGTGGAGTGACTTGAGTGCATGCGTTATGTGGCGGATCCTGGCACCCGACAGGCAGCTGACTGTAATTTTCTCCTTGTTCAACCTAGTGAGAGGGACATCAGTGTGCCGGAATATAGAGTCACCTATGACTAAAGTTTTAGGTACATTGTCTTGCCTTAGGGGCTGCTGCTGGGTGGCACACTGGTGTTGTGAACTATGTGACACTTTGGTTGTGATTGGTGTTTGTTTGCATTTCAGCTTCAGAGGTCCTTGTTGCTTGGGCAGGTTACAGTTAAGGGCCTCTGCATATGTGGATTTAGTGTTGCTATGCATGGGTGTTGGTGGTGTGGGTTTAGAAGGGCTATGTGTTGCTTGAAGTGTAGTGTGGGTGTTAACCTTCTCCTCTTGACTGTCTAGCACAATCTTGGGTGGAGAGAGCTTTGCTTCCATTTTGGCTATGTAAGTGCATCTCTCACAGGTTGTAGTGTTGGGTGGTAGGAGGAGAGGGTTGTCTGTGTACATGAGGCAATTGCTGCATTGCCCCAGTATGCCCAGATTCACCAGGTGGACAGGAGAAATCACCGGAAGCTGACCCTTGGACATGCCTGGTTTGGTGCTTTTTTTTTTTTTTTTTGTAAAGTACAGGAGCTGTTTTCCCTTAACTTAGCAAGGTACTTTGCAATTATAGGCTGTTTAGTGCCTACTATTAATTTCTCCTTATTAACAAGGAGAGTTGAGTGCTTTCCAACAAGTATTAGAGAAAGTGCTAGTCACAGGGATGCTTAAAGGTAAGATGAAAAAAAATGTACACTGCAGTGTGCACTAGAGAAGTTAGATGTGAAAGTAGGTAACTTAAGTTTTACCTGTTTAAAAAGTTAAGGTTTAGTGGAGAGTTACTATTTTTAAAACAGCAAGATGGATTGAATTGGGTGGTCACTTTTGTATTCTGGTACTATGGAATACAGTAGGATGGCCAATAAATTTAAATTGTTGAAGGGGAGGGATTTCAAAAATGATGATTTTGTGATTACTCACACAAGCCAGTGAAAGTAGAGAGGAAATGAGATATATGGTCAGATTAACATAAGAGGCAGGCAACTAGAAAAACAGTGGTATTTAACAAAACAACTGTGACTGGGTGGGAGGGTGGGAAAAATTCTGCCTGACTCAGAAGAGAGAGAGCTGTGGTCTCTTTTGAAGTTTTAATATGCTGTTAAAGCAGAATGCAAGTAAAACACAAGGTAAAGAAAACAAACCACAGTATTCAAAATATAGAAAGGCAATAAATTAATACAAAATACAAAAAATAAAAGCAAACTAACCTTTCCTTCACAGCAAAGTGTAGCAGAGTTCATGCAAAGTAAAGGACATATAATGGAGATGAATGTAAGCAGGAATATAAGGATGCCTGTAAAAGAGCTGCTAAGTTAGTAGGAAAGGAAGAGGCAAATATAGGCAAAGATCTATCAGAAGAAATAAAGATATGGAAGATACTGTTCTTTGTATATAAAAGGAAAAGAAGAAAGATGATGAGACGGGTAAAGAAGGTGAAAGAGTATCATTACTTATTTACTTTACATGCAGCTGGACTCAGTCACTAGTTCCAGTCATTGTAAGATGGTAAAAGACGGAACACACAGAGCAAATGAATAACATGTTAAAAAGAAACTTTGAAGAAAAAAAAAACAAAAAGGTTAACATACTAAAAATATGACATTGTTATTTACATGTCAAATATCTCTGACATTGCCAGCACCACTGATATCGAGGTATAAAGCCTTGACTATGGCCCCAGCACTCCGCATTTAATTAATGGCTTTGGTGCTTGATGGCACTAGCAGACGGGGATGGGGGGATGGGCATGCTCATCCAGGAAAGTAGAGTAGAATGGACCCAGCTGCCTACAGCACAGGAACCAATCAGAGGAAGTGTTGTGATGTAAATATACAGCTGGATGGTGGGAATTTGGTTCCACAAGCCAGAGATGAGAGATAGAATTCATAACTGGCATGTACAAGCATGTACCCACATAGGAAAGGCATCATGGGCCTCTATAGTTGAGAAATTCACTTGTTCCCCTATTCATGGAGTGGGGTTAGGCCATTCAAATTCTCTTATAAAGCACCCTCATGGCTACCTGAATGATAGACCCATAGGACAGGCTTGATTTTGCTCCATAGATCACTGACCAGAGAATGATCAATTGGAGGCTCAACCTGAGTGGCATTCCAAACAATACAAAATAGACTGCAAACAAGAGCAATACATGATATATAGAAACAGTAATATGTGCAACAAGTTTCAGTACATCAGTTAAAAATTAACATTGAAGGTAATGAAAAGGATAGGGAAAGACAACAATTTAATTAATCCGTTACATCCTCGTTTCAAATGCCTAGAGTGTGTTTAGTGTTTGTATTGATCTAGGAGATTCTGCTAGGAAAACTATAATCCAAAACTAATATAATATACCTGGACAGACTTCAAGTTGTGTGTGTATGTGTGTGTGTGTGTGTGTGTATGTGACCAAGCAGATGACTGACAGGTGTACGATATTGCACAGTTCATGGGATTAGGGAATATGCCCTTAACTAGTACTGTATGACCTTGAAGTTACTTTAAATAATCAGAGGGGGGTGGGCTGTACATGGCAGCTTGTCTCCGTGTCAAAATAACCCTTTTTTTCCTGTAACTTTTGCTTGCCTTGAGGTTGTTGCTCCATACAGGCATAGCAAGGTGTTGATGTTTACTTTGTTGAAGCTTTGTCGCAGGTTCATGTATATTTGGGTCTGTCAATCATATTAAGTAGACCCCTATATATACAGAGAGAGAGAGGCAGGCAGAAAAAGAGAGAGAGAGAGAATTCATGTAAAACAAACATAAGCCAACTTCAAATAAGAGCATTTCTTTCCTGAAATAACAATGTGTTTTCTATTTTTCATGTTTTTGCAGCTGAAATACTCAAACCAGTAGTGTCCTGCAAAAAGGCAGGTGGTAGCCTTACCCACTAGACAGAGCCAGCATTTAATTAAATGCCTGAAAATTTTAAATAAAAAGTACCCTGTATGGTATGGTTATTGTTTCATATATTTAGGTTGTATTTGCTGTTTTATGAAGCAAATCTGTCAAAGAGCAAAAGTGGTATTGAGAATTAACATCAGTAAACTATTAAACTACTTTCAATCTCAGTCGCTGACCACTTTAATCAATATTAATTGATCACTGTTTCAAAAAATTACAAATATTCATTAAATGGTATTGACTGAGCATGATTTTATGTAGAGTTTGCTATACAAAACATAAAAGGCTTATTTTCACAGTATATACTAAGTAAGGAAAGCAACTTGAATACTATTGGGCATTAGATATGTTTGTATGCTTCTCTTTACATTCTAATAAATTCCCCAATTCCCCTTGCTTCCCTTTACAGCCTACAGTTCCCACTGGCAGCATTTGTTTGGTCAGTACATTTCTAACTACAAGTTATTGCACGAAGTTCCTTCTGGAATTTACTAACAATGTCATTTCTCATTTATCTAATATTTCATCAGCTGTTGTGTCTAAAAAATAAATTACCGTACCTTATGTTTCAACATTAAATTAGGCTTGACATGCATATAAACTCCTTTCTTATGTAAGACTGTAGTCTCGTGCAACGAGATATTGCAGAAATATTTCCAATTAGAGAAATGAAACATTCTGTTAGCACCCACTGACTACATCGCTATACATTTGTATCTTTAAGCATCGCTTTGTTTCACAGATATACAAGAAGATATCTATTATATTATTTGTATATATTAAAGCAACAGTCTGTATATGTGTTTCTCGTCAAAGTAATTTGTCTCCATTTAGATGTTTTGTACATTTTTCTCATTTCTAAAGCAAGTAAAGGAAAATTAAGTTTAACTGCTGTCATCTAGAACTTCAAAGAAATTCTGGAGTTATTCCAGCCTTACAGTACATTTCATAACTGTCTGTTGGTGACAGAAAATGTCTGCAAATAACAACACTCTGCAGAACATTTAGAAAACTGAAGTACAGATTGTGTTTTTTTTTCAGCTCAGAAGGTATTGTTGCTTGTCTCTAAGTACTCCTTATGATATGAAAAGTCACATAATACCTTTAAAAAGTGCTTCAAGGATATCACAGAATGCATCTTAGTAGAATACAGATGCTTGAGGCTGTAACTTGTAAACAGCTTCACAGCTGACTATTAGGTATATAGTCCAAGAGATCACTGAAAGCCTTACCACACTTTCCCAATTGTCTGAGATTTCTGTCTGAATAAGTGACTTGTTATGAGTCTCTCAGTAAGTAAATGGAGTCTGAGGGATTCAAATCCTCCACTACGTGGATCAGCTTGACAACAGTTCATAACCTTTATCCTGTGCACTATTGGCCAGATATGGTGCCATTCAGCTGATGCACCTACTCTAAACCCTAAATTCCAATTCAGAAAGTATCATGGTAACAGAGCCTTCATGGATAATTAACTCTGGTGTTCAGTAAGTTGTGCTAAATTACAAAACAGTTTAGTGTCACTGACCTTTGTCAAGCAAGACATCTCAACAAGAAACCTGATATTATGGTCATAACAGGCAGTGGCTATGACCTGCAAAACCCTCATCATACAGCATCTTTAATTCAATTAAAAATAAATACAGCAGCACTAATCCTAGATCTCACTATAGCTGTGGAGGATAGCTGTAGCAGCATAGTTATCATATTTCTGCACAGTTCATGCAGAAAACTTTAGAGGTGCATAGGTATATACAAAGCTAATAGTCAACGAGACTGTTTGTTGCCTATCTACTGCAATTCTTGCTAATTACCCCTGATTTCCATAGATGTCTGTGGAGTTAGATGAATGGAGAATTTACAAATGTTCATCCACTCATCCAGGCTAGTTTTACAAAGATTTGGAAAGTTAATTAGTTTGATATGGAGTGTGAGAGATAGAGATTTTTCCATAGGTCGAGAACCTGTGGGACTGATATCTATTATGTAGATGTTATTAGTATTATGACGTACATTTAGATCATAGAGTATATATTGGTAGTGCTACCTGTTTTATCAACATAGAAATGATTGAGCAGGAAAAGATCTTTTTACAGATTTATAGTCTAAGAAGAGGTCCCTATGAAGTAGTGTGTGAGAGAAAGAAAAACGTGATAGGGCTTTCAGAATCACTGAGCAGCTTAAGAAGCTCAAACCCAAGATTTTCTTAGTGAGGAAGTATTGTATTTCTTCAGCTGAACAATATGCCTGGATTGATTCATATCAAAGAAATAATTTTAGTATATTATGAGCCCAATAAAGGAGGAATAGAGACAGATCATAACTTCTCTGAGCCTGGAATATATGCCTTTAGTAATTAATTGGGCTAGGTAAAAGGATTTCCTAAAGATAGTTTATACTGGGTAGTCAAAAGAGATTTTGTTGTCCATAAATGTACTAAATTTTCTAATGACAATCCCAGGGATTCAATAAACTCTGTGAAGGAATAGTGCTGTTCTTC
The DNA here is from genome assembly GCF_019279795.1 of Protopterus annectens. Taxonomy (NCBI): domain Eukaryota; kingdom Metazoa; phylum Chordata; order Ceratodontiformes; family Protopteridae; genus Protopterus; species Protopterus annectens. The sequence goes on from NC_056737.1 coordinate 128,421,555, forward strand.
CACAGAGTGAACCGTTTCCGTTTAACATTAGCATTAACAGCAGCATGCCTTGCGTATTCATGAAGGCAGGCTGCTGCTAAGGCTAAACAGACACAAAGAGTACAGAGTGCAGGGGTGTGTTTAGGTAGTGGACGCACATCTTACATGCCCCGTACATTCAGAAATTGCCATGCAGCACTTTTTAAAAGCATTTCAGTGTCTGCGGTCACTAAAATGAAATATAAAATGAGTCTTTCATTGTCCACAGACACTGAAATAGCTAGGGGAACAAGAAACAATGCAGGCAGTGTGTGACAGGTTCTGTCACACACCCCCTGCATTGTAAAAGTGTGGTACAGCCATAGACTTCAACTGTACAATTTGCTGCAGAAAGCCCAGATGCCTGCCTCACATACTTCCCACCTTCCTAGAGCAAGAAAGCTGTACAAAGTCATAAATAATGGGGGAAGAAAAGCATAAAAATAGAGACACTGTCTAAATATTGCACAGACAAACATGGAAAACTGATAGATTAAAATGTATACATTAGCACAGACCTCCTGAAGGGTATAAAGGGTATGAAGACTGAAACACAAATGTCTGCCATGTGAAAGTGCCAAAAGGCCAAAGCCCTCAACTGTACAGGTTTCGGCAGGATGCTCAGATGCCTGCCTCACATACTTTTCAACCTCCTAGAGCAAGAGAGCTGTACAAAGCCATTAGTAATGGGTGGACAAAGGCACACAAATAAGGACACATTTGAAATATTGCACTGACAAACCTGGCAAGGTGGTAGATTAAAAGATATACATTAGCACGGACCCCCTGAAGGCTATGAAGACTGAAACACAAATGTCTGCCATCTGAAAGTGCCAGATGGCCAAAGCCCTCAACTGTACACATTTCAGCGGAATGCCCAAATGCCTGTCTCACATACCAGTTAACCTCCTAGAGTAACAAAGCTGTACAAGGCCATAAATAATTTGAAGTATTTTTTTCCATACTAAGGTATGTTTAAGTACAGCTGAGTGGGTGTGCACATTATGGCCCTCTGCCCAGCATTGCTTAAACACCCCAGAGGGGATAAATAAAAATATACAGCTAAAACTCTCATGCTGGGATAGCATAGTAGTTAGAGTCCTGATTTTGTATGCAGGCATTCACAGTTCAAGTACCAAAGCAGGTATTTTATTTTTACATTGGAAAGCAGTGTTAAAATAAATTTTTCTTTTTTAAATGATGTAGTAATTGATATTTGTCAGCCAGGGTAGTGTAGCTGGTCTAAAATGGAAGTGTGAGTACATATAACATGTGAAACCCCCATGTATACCCAAGTGTCCCATACAGTATAGTCACACCCTTTGGTAATCTAATGAAATCACATAGAGGGACTTCATGTAAAGTAAACCATATACACTTACTAAATGAAGTCATCATTCTGATAATTTTAAAAATTAAATGTGAGCAATGGTTAGCAGTGCTCAGCCATGCTTATCCAGTTGAAGCATTGCTTAGACATGAATACTAAGCAGCAGTCAGCTCAGCTAACCGGATTTGCACACTGTTAAGCAGCGCTGAACAATTTCCCCTTTAAGCATTGCTAAAATCGGCTTACCAGGTTTGCACACTGCTAAGCTGTGCTCAACAGTTTCAAAATCAAACAATGACAGTAAAGGGCAGGAATATGGCCTTATTTAAACTGCACAGGTGGGAACACAGCCAGTACCTGTTATAGTTCAACCAGTACAGGAACCATGGCTGGCGTAGGTGAGGGTTCGTACTTTAAGGTGCAGTGCTAGGGCATCCTGGAGTCCAGGGTCATAGCTGGACTCCTCATAAGTAGCCATGATGAGAGACTGCTGCAGGGCTAATACCAGGTCTTACAGTATAAAGCAGAGACCTGGGACCATCTTGCCAGTGATCTCACCAGTGCTACTGGCATCCCCGAACTGGTGAGCAGGTCCGCCCCCACTATGCTGACCTAAAGCGGAGGAAGGGATTACTCTTGGACCAGTGGATCCAAGATGCCAGGGATAACTGTGCTCCAGCAGTTTGTAAGTATCACAGATATAGGTGTACCAAATTCTAGCCTGAGTATATGACAGACAGGTATGCATAATGTTTGTTTTTCTCCCCTACAGCTGCAGCACAGAGGGCTAGTAACATTTAAGCCCATGCCAACAGACTGCTGAGGCTGCGCTGACAGGCTGGTGAGTAAAAATCTATTTTGCAGTACATTGTCAAATAACTAAGAAGGAGTACCATGTTTACTGCTAGTAAGTATACTGTTACTGTGTTAACTGAATAAATAAAGTTTGTCCAACTAATATTGATCTGTAATAATCATCTATAATGCAAACTGTTGTGTTTACTCTGGTATGTTGTTGTAGACTTAGAACTGAGCTGTAAAACAAGATATAAATGAAATGTGAAATATATACTGCACTAAGCTCTGAACCCTGAATAGTAATGTGTAATGAATCAAACTGTGTTCCATGCAGCATTGCCTTGTGTTAACCTTTGCTTTCCAGATTGTTGTAATTCAAAGGATTAGTGCACAGTACACTATCTGTCATGCATGCATCACAGGATTACAAGTTCAGACTGTCTGACCAAGAGACTATTAGGCAGAAACCAGTGAAACAAGAAACAGCAGTTCCCCAGTAGCTCAGTTTGATGAGAAATCACTTAGTTGTTATTTTGCACACACAGACACGGTTCGAATCCAGGGAGTGGTACTAAGATATGTGCATATCTACATACAAGGAATCAGGAATAAATGTAAAAACAGTCAGGTAGTGTTAACAGATATTTTGTCCACAGGTTTTACAGATAAGGAAATGTTGGTACTAGCTGTATGAAGGGTTTACTAATAAACTGTGTACAACTGCTCAACTGTCCCACCACATGCCTGAAAATTACACCAGGATAGGTACATGCAACATGCACTCATTCCGATACATGTCTCTCAAGTGTCATGCTGTCATGGCTAGTGGCCACTGCTGCCAATAACCCTGGACACAGATAGGAAACTAGTTGAAGTATGCCAGTAGCACACTCACATAACGGCAGTACGGGGTACCCCTTCTGTGTCAGATATATAACCCTGACATGTACGAGTCCACTCTAGTCATGTGCCTAGAGTTGTCATAGTTTGCCCCATACCATTCCAGACTGACAGTTTAATAGGTATGTTTGTGCTACAGAAGCTATGGGCCATAGGTAGATGTAAAGTGAGGGCAGACCCATAGAGTATTGAGCAGTACTGTTGTGGAAAACAGAAACAAACAGTTGTTAATGGACTTTTTGTCCCCCCCCACCCCTTATCTGGATCAATACTATAAGTCATATAATACGAGTATGTTGTTCTCCAAACCTAATGTTGGGACTTGTGTTCTATTATTGTTCATATATTTGACTAGTTGCATGTTAACATACCTTGTTTGAATACCATCGTTGGTGGCCTGTTGCTGTCAATGTTACTGGTATGCTGCTGTCAATGTTACTGGTATGCTGTTAAGATGCATACTGTTGTTCCATTTATGTATGTGTTCTGTTTGCTATGCAACTGTTTCTCAAATCTGTTTTATGGGGTTAATTGGAACACCCATGCATGCTGTTATAACTAATCTTGAAATATGTTATTCATGACTAACAAACATATTTTGTAAAACCTCAACTCCATAGCACATTTGGGAAGGCAGATCCCAGCAGATCCACCTGTCCTGCCTCATATGGCCATGGTACCAGGCTCCAGCACATCTGGGACCCAACCCAGGACTTCCTCGTCTGTTGATCCTGCACCACCTTCAGGTTGAACCACCTCAGGGGATGGGGCCCGTCAGCCCTGGGAGTGGGCATGGACAGGAGCCTGTCACCTGCAATCAATTCCGGGGTATAGTGCGCAGCGTCATCCGAACAGAGTTGGATAACTGGCTGCACCAGATGGAGGGCTGCCTGGTGCACCATGTGGGGCAGCCTGTCCTTCCAGACCAGCCCCCAGCACAGCCACCTTTGGGGCCGTGAAGGTGCAGTGGTGACTGCCCATGGGTGGGAACTCAGTCCCACTGTATCCATTTGGGGGCTCCTGGGCTTTGGATTCCCAACCACCCCCCCCCGTCAAAGGTGCTTACCCCCCTCATGTGTCATATACTGCCCCTGTCTGCTATCTTGTCTGTCTGCAAATGTAACCTATCCTACTCAACCTACCTCCCCCAAAGATACCTACAACCCTTCCCCAACATCCCACTGTCACCTTAAAAAAAGGGCATCTGTCCCACAAAAAAAATTGCCCCATACATAGTTCTACATTTTGTCTCCATGTACAGTGAAACTAATCAATCTACTCACAGATTATTCTGCAAATGTCTGTCACCAACACCCTTCCCTTTGGGGTGAGAGGCTGTAAATTCCAAATTCTGCACATTATTCACGGCTGTTGCTGCAGAAGAAATGTAGAGCTATGGTCCTTTCTGACACCCATCCTGCACATCCCTATCTACTTTTTCTAATGTTTTACCCCCTGCTTGACCCCATTTCACCACTTTCCTATCACTTTTTTTTTCTTTAATTAAAATTAGCACGGGTGTAAGTGGGAGTAAGTGGTGCTAAGTGAAGCTAAGAGGACTTAACCATCTGTTAACATCGCTTAGCTCTGCTCAAAACTGCACAAACCTGCTTACAACTGCTTTAATCACTCTGTCTCCATCAGCCCTTGTTCTGCTCAGCAAAAAAATAATAAGCCCTGTCAAGTCTCAAACCTCGGATGCTGTGTACTACAATCACAACAATGTACCACGACACCATCTGACCTGTGGGAATCTCTAATGCTTTACAAACATATCATGCATTCTGCTCATTTAACATTAATGAAATAAGTCATCACTTTCAAGTCTGGAAACCAGAACTCTGTGCACTACAATCACACCAACATACCTCTACATCATCTGATCTGTAGAAATTTGCAATGTTTCAACAAAGATATCATGCACAACAGTCATTTAACATAAAGGAAGATTATATATGTGTAGCACTCTTATATACATATATATGTATATATAGATGCCCATATACATATATATATATATATATATATATATATATATATATATATATATATAAAGATAGATAACCATCCTCTTACTGCAATAAACCTAACAAAGTGTGGGGATAAAGGGCAAACAACAGTGACATCTTTGAAATATGGCTGGCATACATGTAGAAGTCTGCTAGAGGGGTATGGTTTGCTTTTAACATACAATTCCAGATAGATATCAGTTCTGAAACACAAATGAATGCCATTATTTACCGATGTCAATGCTCACATCATCCCAGTGATTTGCCAGAAACCCACAACTATTATGGGCATCAGACCAAACATGAGGTATGACTGAAGTTATGTAACAGAATAGAAAAACCCATGACAGCTGCCAACCATGTCACCCAACACCTTCTGAACCACAGTAAGACCAACACAACACTACCCCAAATTGGCTCTGGGGAATTACCCATGGATATCCAAATATATGATGCACTACAGGGTGAAACTGTAGGGAAAAGCAGATATTAGTGCAAAAATGTCCACCCACAACCATTTGCACCACAGTCACAACAGCATACCAGTACCCCAAATGAACTTTAGAGTAGAACGACTGTTTGAACAGACATACCCTGATTGCCAGTCACACACTACACTGACATATACTGGCCCAACTCACAGTCTACTGGGAAATACCAAGGTGTTACAGGAGATTGCTCAGTCAGCCCCTACAAACATATACACCTGATCAACCACCAGCAACCGTGACAGCATGCATAGTCAGATAGAAAAAGGATCTAGGACACTCACATCTACTACTCTCCCTACTCAGCCCAACAAACATTTGCACACAACACTGCTACACAATCTTGGCAGTCTGTTAAAAATGGCCAGACATACATAACTCTCATATGTACAGATTTCCACAGAATGTCCAGGGTGTGGGACCATATTCATGGCCACTGCCGCATACCACTTCCAGGAGTCTGCTAAGTTACTGGGATGATACCTGGAGTGTAGTCACTAAATAATGATATACCATACCTCTGAACCTCTTACTGCAAGACATCTGGACAAAGCATGACATACTTGGGGGACAAGGGGCCAGAAAGAGGGACATATCTCACAGAATGGTGTTACAAATTAAAACAGCTGCTGGTGTTACAAGCTTTCTTGTACCATAACATCCTTGAAGGATATGATGTCTGAAACACCAATGGATGTCAACAGTTACTGACTACAATCCTCACATTATCCTACTGATTCCACAAAAACAGACATTGTATGAGAAACAGACCACACATAACAGACAAACCTCTGAGCAGTCTGTGGACATCAGGACAGTTGAGAGGTATGCCAGAGACATGCTGTTGGGCTGTCTCCACCTGTCCTGTCCAGAGAGGTATTCCCACCTACTGTCTGTGATGCTGTAGCCCTCTCACCTCCATAATGTCCTCCACACAGGCAAGGAAAAGGGGCAAGGTCCACATGAAGGATGTAATTAGAGCACTGTGTTGCCATGGCATTGGCTAATGGAATGAAAATACAGCTGCTCTGGATGCAAATAGCAAGTGGGAGACACTGACTGGTGCACAGGCCATCACCTGCTCATGAGCAGTACCTACAAAAGGCAAGCTGCTGCCTATGCAACACAGGTCTGAACCCATCTACAGAAAGGCAGACTGCGACTACACAAACCTAACCATTTGCATTGTTGTGAGGAATCTCTTCAGTACTGTAACAGGAATGTTAATCGTGTAAGCTTGCAATGGAATGCAGAAAGGTGGATGCAATGATGTCAAAAGGGACAATAAACACTAGCCCACAACAAGACATGCTGGACTCACATGCTGCTGTCTGACACTTATGGTCATTCCCGTTTGCCCTGTCTGCATTGACATGGAGCACATCTGTGGCCCCTGGGTCACCCCAGCAAATGTCAGCTCATGTATGGCTAACTATTGGTGTGTTTGTTGTAAAATACTGAGTGTGTCACTGCTAGGTCAGCTACCTAGGATGTTGTAATTATTCATATGTCATCTGTGAATACTACTCTGATACATATGCTTCCCTTACAAATGTAAGAGACTTATATAGGTATGTGCATAGTACACAACAGGTACAGATGTGAGTGTTGAACTGTATGTGATATACTAAGCCCATACCTGGCAGCTGTCCAGAGTTTTGCAGCCTGGCCACATGCCTGCCTCATATTTGTAGTCAATGGCTCATACAGTTGTGTATTGTCTGGCACATCACTTACAACCCTTTTAAGACTGAAGTCATAACATATTAGCATACATTTGATTGTCAGATGTCATATCCTGCAGAGTAGAGCTGTGAATGCAACACCGTCTTTGCTGGCAACTAAGTGTGTTTCAGCTAGATTCATAAAGTGGCACTATTTACTGGCCTTTTCCCATCACTGATGTGTGCCTTTGTTGCAGATGTCTTACTCTAACAGGAGCTAGGTTTCTTACCCTGAAACCCATGTCGATGCAAGCGTACCTTGTCCTGTAGGATGCTGACATTTTTGCATTCACCAACATCTGCTTTGTAGCTGGGGAGAGCACACCAACCTTGCCAGGTCACTGATCCCATCATATATTTAGACTCCAAATGGAGGCCTGCAAAGCCACAGGAGGTGGAGTGATGAATCTTAGCATACACATACACACCTCCAGGCTGGAAAAACAGTATGATGCACGGTAGACATCCAAGTGCAGTTTACAGCTGACAAAACACCTACTCAAATCATAGCTACCTACAGGCCTCCAACCATGACTTTGGACACCCACCACACCCATCGGGACCTGCTGGAATCTGTCAGAATTCAATCGTCGACCTTGCTCCTGGGTGACTTCAAATACCTAACCATAATGTGCATGACCTATGCAACCTGAACATAAACGTACATAGATTCCTCAGCTTTGTCAATGGAATTACAGTGGATAAGCCCAACACTCTCATGAAAGGTGGAAATATCCTGTACCTGGTCCTGGCCAACATGAGTAGCCACTGTAGCACTGTGTTAAACAGAATTAATGTACACAATGACTATAAATCCTCTCAGAACAGGTAGAAGTAGCTGTACAGCCAATGTCCCATTTGTTGGAACTAGCAGCAGTGTCTAGGGCCATAAGACAATAGTATGTGGGCACTTACATAGCTGTATGGACTCAGCAATACCTAACAGGACAACATCATCTCCCTCAGGGTAGGGTAAATGCCTGTGGTGTACAGCAGCAATACACACATACCATAATAGTGGAAATAATTGCTGAATGGGTCAAAAAGAACCAGGTGCCTCATTGGAAGCAATGTCACCTTGGTCTGCACAAGCAAATAATGTCACAGTTGATTTACCCTAAGACTGTCTTTGAGCACATCCACCAAGGCCAATCACTAGGCCTTCCACATGTGTCTACAATTCCAGAGGCAACAAGCAAATCTGCTCTGTAGTGGTGGTCAGTAACACCACATACACATATGGCATACATATAGGCAACCGTCTGCAGACAGGTGAGGTGTAAGCATCACCCCACTGTCCCCCCATTGGTACACATGTGCTTGCACACCACCTTCCCCCTCCCCTCATCATCAGGAAGCAGGTCCATAATGCACTCTCAAAGGCAACACATAGAGGTCTCCATAGGCCTGATACCATCCCTGGCTGCATCCTACATGAACAGAGGCATGGGCTCTCAGATCTATTCTGCACTGTAGTCAACCACAGACTGAGCACCGGTGTCATCCCATCTGCACAGAGGACATCTACTGTCATCCCTATACACAAAGGCAGAGCAATCCACCAACCCAGCCAATCATATGCACATCAGCCTAACTAGCCTGCTCTGCAAGGGTATGAAAGGCAATATCAAGGACATTATGAACAGGGACATTGGCAACATCAAAATGCCCGACAAAGGGAGATCAGACCTGTTACACCTGGTCGACCTCTCTGAAGTGGTCAACAAACACAAGGATGAGGGGAAGATGGTGAACAATGCCTACCTTCACCTAGCCCAATTCTCTTATAATAATCCCCATGCAGCCAGGATACATACGCCTACACAGCTAGGCACCAACCCATAGGTTACCAGATGGGTAGCTAACTGGCCCAATGATAGTACCCACTCGGTCAAGGTAGTGGAACCCATCTCTAATAATAGATCCTTCCAAAGCAGTGTACCCCAAGCATTGGTCTGGGGGCCTCTACTGTTTGAGATATATGTATCTGAGGTACAGGAGAAAAGCAGTGTCTGTGGCTGACCAAGTGTACAGATGCTTGCAAGCTGGCCACTGTCTTACATTCCCCAACTTATGTGAACATCCCCCAAGAGGCAGTCACCCAATTAATGACTGGTGCAAAAAGCATCAACACAAACTAAATGCCAGGAAAGGCATCATTCCTCCTGCATGGCAGATGTCATCCACACTATGGCAGTAATAATGCACTGAGTATGTAATCAGGTGTGAGGTGACTTGTGCACAAAGGTTGGTAGCAACCTGATAGTTTCCCACTGTGTGGGCACCACTGTACTGAAGGCTGTCTACATGGCCCACCTCACAAATATGGGTATGTCATCCAGGAACCAGGAGGCCACCACATCCCTGTACTCCACCCTTATCAGACACATTACCAAGTACAATGGCTCCTTTGGCATGTACCTTGCAAGCAAATGTAGCAGTTGCAGAGACCAGAGGATCCTGACCAGGCAATTCCAGGGTCTACAACACCTATCTTATGTAGGTAGGCTGAAAGCCCAGTCCCTGTACTCAGTCTCATGCAGACTGATCATATGTGGCCTGCGTCTGGCAAACAAGGCCATGTCCAAACCAGCCTTGATGGCATTTCTGCATATCTGTAAGACAAATTGCACTCATGCATCATGCACACAAGGCCCTCACCTGGTCTGTGACATGCATAGTACTTGGTAGGATAGTATGGTATTCCACACAATACACTGTCTGTAAAATACACTCCCTTGCCATGTCTAGCAGATTACATGTATAGCCCTCTGGAAGAGGATGCTGGACGACTGCATGGGAAATGGATGAGACACCCCTGGGATCCTACGTGTGTCCCAGATAGACAAGGGAAACAGGTGTTGGCTTGGAAGGGGCATGGGCAAAAGTCTGGGCTAGGCTTATGAGGGCATCAGGGCCAACAGCCTGGTATCATCTTATGAGGCTATGCACCTAGTACTTTACATGTGTCCTGTATATATTGCAGACTGTCCTGCAATGCTGTGTGAAATGAATCCCTGTGTGTCTGAACTATGTATGTACTGCAGTGATAGTGTGTGTAGTCCTGTCTCCTCATACGTTATCATCACATATCATTACACCTTGTCAGTATGTGTGGTCTGTATAGTAGTAAGTCATATGCACTTGGTGACACTATATAGCTCACTCCAATAGCCTTGGTCTTGGCCACAATTATGATTCTGCTACTAGGCCCATCACACAGTAAGATTTGTCACCCTTTGTTGTGGGCCAGACAGTAGCAGTGATAGAGATGGATTGTGGCAGGCAGAACCACCATAAGGTCTGCTCTGAAGGGCCCATAGGTGTCACAGCTGTGCCAGACTGTACCAGGAATGTGTGTGTGTGTGTGTGTGTGTGTGTGTGTGTGTGTGTGTGTGTGTGTGTGTGTGTGTGTGTGTGTGTGTGTGTGTGCATCTCAGCAAACATAATACTGCAGGTTATTACTTTACATATGTTGTGTTCCCCTCGCAGGTGAAAACAGGGGTCGGTGTCCCTCCCCCTCACAACCTGATGTCAGTGTCTTAGCAGACTCCCAAGATGATGGTGGTCATAGTGAGGCACAGGTGGGGTTGTCAGTGTCTGGACTCATGCCATTAATTTGCATCCCACTCTCACCTACCATGTCCTGAACACAGTCAGTATGCTCACACATGAACAGTTCTCAGCAGCCATGGATAGTGGGCCGGGTAAGGGTGGTGGCATGGAAAGGCTAGTGTGTTGAGTATGGTGAGTGTGAGTGTAGACACCAGCCATAGGCAGAGGGCAGGTGAGGTCACACACAGGCAGATGGACAAGGGTGCTCAACAGAGGACTGCTGCCCATCAAGCCCCTGCCACAGGTGCCACGGCAGGTGTCACTAGATGCATGTTATGTTCTGTCATGGAGACACAGGTGCATACTGACTGCAACACCAGACAGATGCTCAGTTTCATTCATGCAGCACTCCCTGCCATGCCTGGCAACCTCCATGGAAGTTGTGATGCCATACGTTATCCTGCCAATGTTGTGGATACACAGTGGGGTGAGACATTTTCACTGCTAGACCCTGCACTGTCTCGAGCATGTGGTTGGAGTAAGGCATTGGCCAGGTGAATGTAGGTCAGTGACCTGATCAGCTGTGAGCCCACATAGCCATGCACATTCACAGTCCCATAGTGGCAGTACCAACTGCACTACTGAAGGGATGGTGCTGTCTGCACCACACCGGAGTAGGCCATATGCACATTGTCCTGGCCAGTCCCATCAGGGATGCAGATCCAACTGACATCAGTCACCATCAGGGAGTAGTACTGCATCTGTCCTTGGGCCTGGCTATGCCAGTGATACTCCTGGCAGAACCAGTTACTGTATCCATATCAGGAGAAGGTGAGCCATACATCCTGCCATAGATGGTCCACAGCTGTCCAACATAGACCTGTGTTGGGCATCCACATTGCTTGCAGGTATGCAGACGGACACTCACACATCCCCATCCCAGGCCAGTCCCCACCAGACATGCACAGCTCCTCTGCATGGGCCAGGTGAACATCACCCTTCAAGACACACACACACACGTACACCACTGCATGAGGACATGCATTGTGACACACATACACATGGAGGTGACACTTATCAGAGTTGATGACCTACCCATCTATTAATGTATGATACACATTGATATGACCATTGTACAATACACAGTGATATGACCATTGTACCACAGTGGCTTGGTGTTAGAAACTGTGTAGCTGTGTTTGTACGGTGGATGACATCTGTATGGGCTGACACCAGTTTGCCAATGGGGGAGTTCACAAGGGGGAAGAGGCACACAACATGGTATAGCCATCACATATACACACTGAAGACAGCCACAGGGGCTGTGCATATGGAAACACATACACAGTTGCCAATAGACATATTAATAACCCTACATATCCACTTGTATGTACTATAGTGCTGCGTACACATGCCATGCTCAACATACATTATATGCCTGGGATATAACACACATTCTCTTACAGCAGGTAATCTTACAAATGCCTTCATGGATGGTGGGATAACCCACCAGACATGGCAATTGGTGTCGTCTACTGGTCCTACATACATGCACATGCGATAGTGTGACAGATTTTGTATCAACATGATGCGTCAGTCAGGTATGATGTCTGATACTGGCATGTGTGCCAGTACAGTAATTGTGACATGTTTGGCAATATCACATGAATGCTCATTGTCAGAGGACACAGACAACATATAGGTTCATAGATAGGTACTAGGATATCAGCCCAAGGGCCTAAGTAAGCCTAGCCAACAAGGTTCCCTGGCGTATGCCGCCCAAGAAAGTTATTTTCCTGTGACCCTGTCAAGCAGGGCCACAGAAGTGATACCCAGGGTGCATTTCCTATTTCCCATCCACTTGAGATTTTTCTTGAAGAGTGCTAATGATGAACTTTGCTTGACATAGATGGCTAGCTTGTTCCAGAGCATGGGAAGTCTCTGGGACAGGAATCTATCCCTCCAGCATGTCCTATTTATTGTGATGACAAGGTTTAGGTCCCTAGAATGTGTAGCTAGGACAGATAGGGATTTCTTTAGGTGTAGCATGTCCAACAGCTCTGGGTTTGACATAGCTTTATATGTTGGGCAGAGATCACCTTGGAGTAGGCAATATGCTACGGAGTAAAGCTGGAGTGTTTTGAGACAGTCCGTGTAGGACATCTGTTTGAGGCCAGTAATTCTCTTTATGAGGTACTTCTGTGGCCTTTCCAGCTGCTGCAGATGTCTTGTGAGGTACATTCCAAAAGGGGCGTTGTACTCTATAATGGGTCTAATGAGTGTCGAGTAAAGGGGAACAATGACCTCTTTTTTCTGGATGAGAACACTTTTGTGATGAGGTGTGCCACATAGAAGGATTTCCTGACTACTGTGGCAATGTGATTATCAAAGGAGAGACTACTGTCCACCTGGGTCCCAAGGTCTTTTATCACACATTCAGCATTAAGTAGACTGCCGGCTATGTGGTAGTTCATGGGTACAGAGTTTTTATCAAAGGGGATGACAATGCACTTTTTGGCATTGAGCTTGAGGCCATGGCTCTAACACCAGGCATCTGTCTCAGTGAGGCCTTCTGTAGGATGTCTACATCATTTCGGGACTCGACTATGGCTCCAAGTTTGCAGTCATCTGCGAACTTCATTAGCCAAAGGCCTTCTGTGTTAGCCTGTACTTCAGAGAAGTAGATACCAAACAGGAGAGGTCCAGGACTGAACCCTGTGGTACTCCACCTGTCACTGGTTTGAAGTCAGATTTGGAGTCTGCAACTTTTAGTGTGGGTTCTGTCAGTGAGCCAGTTGGCAACCCATCTTATGACGTAGAGATGTATACCTAGTTTAGTGAGTTTAGCTATAATTCCAGAATGGGGGATGGTGTTGAAAGCCTTGGCAAGATCAACATAGGCTGTGTGAACCACCTTACTCTCGACTACAGCTTTGGTGACTTTGGTGACTGCCTCAAAGAAGTCAATCAGGTTCAGGAGGCTTGATCTGCCTTTCACAAACCCAAACTGGGTGGAGTCCAGAGTTTAGACGTTACCAATGTCTTTGTTTATGAGTGGTGGCTCCCCCTTTGTAGAGTGGGATAACTGTTGTTGTGCACCATTCAGAGGGCACAAAGCCTGACATGAGGCTATGATTGAACATGATGCTTTGGTGGGGAGCCAGTTCATTCTGAAGTTCATGTAAAATGCAGCCTGGGATGTTGTTCGGTCCCATGGATGCTGTGTTCTTGGCTTTAGAGAGTGCAGCTTTTACCTGCATAGTTGTGATTACAGGGACTCTGCATTCTTCTTGTATAGATATGGGCCCTTTAGAGGGGGATAAAGTTAGCACTGAACCTATCTGCCAGAATGTTGGCAATATCAGTTGGGTCTGTAATTTTCTTGCCATTGTGCTGTAACTCAGAGCAGATCTGGGTGTTGCCATTGAGATTCTTGGCATAGCTATAGAATGCTTTGTGGCTGTCCTTAGAATCAGTGGAGATTTTGTTTTTGTAGCTAGCTTTGGAGGATCTTATAAGGGATCTCAGCTTCTTACTGAGGCTGACCAGGGAGCTCTTCCACTCATAAGATTTTACTCTCTTTTGCAACAGTTTCTTCCTTCTTTTGTAGAGTTTATTTATGGCAGGGGACCACCAGATTGGCTTCTTTTTTTTTGGAGGATAGCGTCTTGGTTCTGTTTGGGATAGCATGATCCATGCACTCGTGTAAGTGATTATAGAGTGCATTTGTTTAGGATTCAGCAGTCGTAACTGTATCGTCCATCTGCATGGGTATCATGAAGTTTGCCACTTCTGTCTTAAGAAGCATGAAGTTGGCTTTGGAGAAATTATTTACCATAGTTTCCTTAATGGGGGGTGGGGGCATTTTGGAGGATAGCGTATTGGTTATGTTTGGGATAGCAAGAGCCATGCAGTCGTGTAAGTGATTATAGAGTGCATTTGTGTAGGATTCAGAAGTTATAACTGTATCGTCCATCTGCATGGGTGTCATGAAGTTTGCCACTTCTGTCTTAAGAAGCATGAAGTTGGCTTTGGAGAAATTCTTTACCATGGTTTCCTTAATGGGGGGGGGGGGGCAGGATGTGGATATCTATCTGACCAACAAGGAGATGACCAAGTGTGGAACACCGGTCACTCGTGTAGGTTGCAAACATGTGGCTATCCCATGAACATCTGTACAAATGACTGGTATGTGCTGTATTGTGTTACATGGTGCATGTGAGGCAGATGCCAATAACAGGCTCTTTAAAGTAATGTCATGGGTAGGGGGTTCACAGGCCTTAAAATGGTATAACCTACACACACAACAGCCACAGAGGATAAGATTCACACACTACTATAGTTGTTGGTATTGAGATTAGAACTCCTACTTATCTAACAATTTCTTCTATAGTATTATGCAGTTATTGCACATGCCACAGAGCTTACAGGGCTGACAAGTGTATACAGGTACATCTAGGATGAATGACATTAGCAGGCCTTATAAAGCAGGGCAATGGGACGTGTACTGGTTGGTACATGCCTCAAAATAGTATGATAATATAAGTCTCACCCAAACACACACACACAGTTTCACAGTTGCCAGTGTTGAGATTAGAACCCCTACCTATCTAGTTATGTATACTACAGTGTTACACAGTTATCACACATGTCACAGAGCTTATAGGATTTAACAGTATCACAAGGTATGTTTAAGGTGATTACATCAAGAGCCCTTGCAAAGTAGGGCAATGGGAAATGTACTGGGTGGGAAGGGCATCAAACTACATTACCCTACAAACATACAAACACCTTCACACACACACACACACACACACACACACACACACACACACACACACACACACACACACACACACACACACACACATTTGCCACAACTGAGTGTAAAACACCTGCCTATCCAATTATCTGTACTATATTGTTACGTAGTTATTACACACGCCACAGAGATTATACAGCTGAGTGCTGTGAAAAGGTACTTCTAAAGGCAATGACATCAGCAGGACTGCTAATGTAAGGCACTAGGAAGTGTTGTAGGTGGTAAAGTCTTCAAAATACTTCATTCTACAAACATACACACTTACCAACTCTTGCACCTACACTTATACACACAGACATTTACCAGAAATGAGAGTAGAACCCCTGGCTATCTAGTTATTTGTACTATAGTGTTACATAGTTGTCGCAGATGCTGCAGAGCTTACAGGGCTGACAACTGCCTGAAGGTGCTTATAAGGGGAATGACATAAGCAGGATTGCTAAAGTAGGGCACTGGGTGGGTTAAGTCCACAAAATACTTCATCCTACAAACATACACACAGACACACACACACACACAGACACACACAGACACACATGCACACACAGACATGCACACACAGACACAGACATGCACACACACAGACACACAGACACGCGCGTACACACAGACACGCGCACGCACACACAGACATGTGCACACACACACACAGACATGCGCACACACACACAGACACGCGCACACACACACACAGACACGTGCACACACAGACACACAGACACACACGTTTGCCAGACCTGAAGGTAGAACCCCTGCCTATCTAGTTATTTGCACTATAGTGTTATGCAGTTATCATACATGCTGCAGAGCTTACAGGGCTAACAACTGCCCAAAGGTGCTTCTAAGGGGAATGACATTGGCAGGACTGCTAAAATACGCCACTGGGTGGGTAAGTCCTTAAAATACTTCATCCTACAAACATACACACACTTGCACATACACTTATACACACAGACATTTACCAGACATGAGAGTAGAACCTCTGCTTATCTATTTATTTGTACTATAGTGTTACACAGTTACCACACATGCTACAGAGCTGACAACTGCCCAAAGGTGCTTCTAAGGTGAATGACATCAGCAGGACTGCTAAAGTAGAGCACAGGGAAGTGTTATGGTGGGAAGGTCCTCAAAATACATCATCCTATATACATACACAGTTGCACACACTTGTACACACACACACATTTGCCAGAACTGGGAGTGAATCCCCTGCCTAGCTAGTTATTTGTACTATACTGTTACATAGGTATTGCATGCACCATGGAGATTATAGGTCTGGGGCTGTGCAAAGGTACGTCTAAGGGGGATGACATCAGCAGGACTGCTAAAGTGGGGCACTGGGAAGTGTTGTGGGTGGGAATGTCCCAAAACTGTTTCACCTACAAACAAACAAACACACACTCCTTCACTCTCTCACACACACACACTTACATTTGCTAGGATTGAGCAACTATTTGCGCTCAGCTAAGCAGGGGTGTTGGTCTGAGACTGCCAAGCTGTGCTTAGCTGGTTAAAGAAATGGTGAGCATGTTCATGCATAGGGGTAGGCCCTTTATGCTTAGCAATGGTTACACTAGCTCTAAAGATTTGCACGGAGCACCGTGGGGCTTAGAAGTGGAGGAAATTGAAATAAAAAATAAAAGGAAATAGCCGACAAAAGGCAATCTATAAATAACTAATAAGCCCTTCGCCACTCACTGTGGGCCATTCAAACCCCACAATAATGTAGCTGGCAGGTGGAATGCATCATAGTCAGCCAATCACACAGACTTCATCTGCAGCACACCAATATAAAGTATGCAGACACCGTTCAATCTGATTTTCCCACATGCTCTGCACCATTGGAGTACACACTTAGGAATTTTAACAGACAAAATGATAGGGACTGCTGCTGTTTTGCTACATCTCTACATGCTACAGGTTGAGGGCAGTGATGAGGATGATGCTGACAACCAACTCACACTGAGGAGGAGAAGAGTGTTCAGACCCAGGGTAACCTTTTATGGTCTACATGAGATGGAGACAGTAGACTGCTACAGAGAGGACATGGACATGCTACATCAACTCACCGAGCTCTGCCACCCTCACCTCAGACCCAGAGCCAACAGAGGAGAACCCATCCCAGTGGAAACAAAGGTATGTGTAGATTTAAGAATACTAGCTACAGGTATTTTCCAAAGACCTACTGGGGACATCTTGGGGATCTCACAGGTATCTGGATCTTGGGTTCTCCACCAGTTTCTGGATGTCATGCTAACACATCCCAGTGAGCACATTTATTTCCCCAACACCTCTGAGGAGAGGACCACCAATATGCAGCTGTTCTACCATGTAGCACACTACCCAGAGGTACTGGATGCCATAGACTGCACTCATGTGCACATCAAAGCACCACCCGGCGAGGAGGATAGAGCCTAAATCAACCACAAGGGCTATCACTCCAACTGCCAGGTCATGTGCAATGCCCAAGGCATTATCATCAATATGTGTGCTGGCAACTCTGGCAGTTATCACTACTCCCACATCTGGCATGCCCCACAGCTGTACCATGCATTTTCCCCAGGGGGGACATCCTGTATGTCCATCTAGTGGGGGGATTCTGGTTATGCACTGGAACCATGAATGATGATACTCATCAGAAATGCACACACACCCACTGAAGCACACCATAATGAGGCACACACAAGCTAAGAACATCGTAGAGCATGTGTTGGCTCAAGTCATGGTTCCGCTGCCTTGACATATCTGTTGGAACCCTGCAGTACTCTTCAGCCACATGTGTACACATGCTCATAGTATCTGCCATGCTACACAATATGATCCTGCAGAAACAGTTGAAGCAGGAACATCACAGGGAAGGGGACACAGCCCCCCACCATTGCCAAGGCCCCACTCAGAGGATGAACCTCCTCAGCCTGTTCCTGTAGGCTGACATAAGAGTGCTCAGTACACCCTGGCCTTGGGAAAGAGGCAACGCATAGCATATACACTGACACCCCAGGGGACCAGGGACTGACACCTCACTCCAACTTGCACACACCATAAAAGAGATGCCACACACATCACACTATCTGTACCTTACCATGTATAGGCTATGTACCTCATGCATCCAACAGAGTCAGCCTTGAAGCACTGTCCTCACAGCTGCTGCAGGCACAAGATAAGTCACTGTTCTTAACAAATGAATGTGGTTGTAGACTGTAGTAGCATATCCATGGTATTGCTGCATGTATGCAAGGGAATGGGGTGAGCTACCAGGATAGCAGCAGACAACTGACAGCTATGTGGGACAACAGGAAATCTCTGCCAAATACTGGCTGCCCCAAAATATGCAGTAGTCCCCAAGGTGCCAAAACTCGCTGTAGTACATGTGGGGGGTGGGGGACTAAGAAACTGCAGGGTCATAGGTCACATGCATGGATGTCAATGTTGGTGTCCCATACACACCTCTCAGCCTCTCACAGCAAGTTATCTGTACAAAGCCATAAAGGCCCACAAATAGGGACAGTTATGAAATATTGCTCTGAAAAACTTAGTGATATTAGAACAGATCTTGCTTTTGCATTAAGTCTCTGAAAAGTAAGAAGTCTGAAACTCAATTGTCATTACTTTCTAACTCCAATTTGTAACAATATGCCAGTATTTTCCAAGACAACCACAATGCTGTGCTAAATGGACCCAAAGTATGAAGCAAACAGCTGGACAGTCTGCGGTAATTTGTACAATTGAGAGGTATGCCTCCAACACACCCATGTTCCCATAGAAATGCAGTAACATTTATGTTTGTAAGGTAATAGCAGCAGACCACTCATTTCCATGGCTGTCCCAATCAATTTTCTAACTTGTTCCATGTCCACAATAATCAGGGGTCAATGTGCCATGTCTCTGCATGGTTAATACTGTCAGGAAGTAGATATCACCTATTGTTGGCTGTTGTAGCTTAGTGGTCTGAGTACAGCACTGTGGTTGATGGGGTCTGTGGTTTGAGACTTACCAGGTCAACTATTTTGCATGTCAGCTACACCTATGATATGAGTTGTACACACTGTCCAGAAGTCAGTATTTGTTCCTGAAGGAAAGCTGGACAATGGAGGGACAGTGGGGCCACACATATGGACAGTACACCGCTCTGAGTAACCTACACAGTGCCTAGCAGAATAGCAGTTTGTGACAAGTCAGTGTAGTGGCAGGTTATAAATGACTGCCATGTTAGTGCCCAGTACACCCTGGTCTTGTCAAAGATGCAACACATAGCACATACACTGACAGCCTAGTGACCCAGGGACTGACATCTCACTCTGATTCACATGCACCCAGTTAAATGGATGCCAGCCACATCACATTACCTATACCTTACCATGTATAGGCCATGTACTGCCTGCATCTGACAGAGTCAGCCCTGAAGCACTGTCCTCTCAACTGCTGCTGGCACAAGGTAAGTCACTCTTATTAACAATAAATGAATGCAGTAGTACACTGTGGTAGCATATGTATGGTACTGCTGCATGTATGCCTGGGAATGATGTGGGTTACCAGGATACCAGCAAACAACGGACCGCTATGTGGGACAAGAGGAACTCTCACCCAAATACTGGCTGACCCACAATATGCAGCAGGTCCTATGCCAGCAAAATCCACTGCGCTATGTGAGGGACTTACAAACAGTGGGGTCAAAGAAAAAATGCATGGACGTTAATGTTGGAGTTCCATACATAGCTCTAATCCTCTTACAGCAAGAAATATGCACAAACTCAAAGAAATATGGGGCAAAGGCCAAAAAACCAAAACAAGTCATAAACATTGCACTTACAAACAGACATTTGATAGAATAACAACTGTTGCAGTAGCATAGATTCTATAAAGGTCAAGAAGTCTGAAACTCAAATGTCTGTCAATACTTTCTAACTTCAGTCTGTAATGCATTCACCATTATTTGCCACACAACCACAATTGTATGAAAAATGTGCCCAAATTATGAGCTAAACATCTGCGCAGTCTGTGAAGATGTGTACACTTGAGAGGTATGCCCCCCTCCCCTCAACACACCTGTGTTCCCATAGAACTGCAGTAGCATTTATGTCTGTAAGGTGATAGCAGCAGGCCACACATTGCCAGGGTTGTCACAATGAACTTGATAACTTGATCCATTTCTGCAACATGCAGGGATCAATGTGCTATGTATGTTTGTGGTTAACAGAGTCAGCAAGTAAGCACCACTTATTGGTAGCTGTTGTGGTTTAGTGGTTTGCATACAGTATGATAGCTGTCAGGGTCCATGGTTCAAGACTGGCCGTGGCAACTATTTTGCATGTCAGCTATGCTAACGGTAGGAGTTCTACCCACTGGTCAGAACTCAATATTTGTTACTGCTGGAAAGCTGGACAATGGAGGGACAGGGGGCCACACATATGGACAGTACACAGGTCTGAGTAACCTACACAGTGCTTACTACAACAGCAGGTTGTCAGAAATCAGTCGAGTTCCAGGATATAAAGGCTGCCACATCACTGTGTCAGTACTGACAGCAAGTCAGTGGGCACCATCCATACCCGTGGAATGACAGGGTGTCACAGAATGTCCATATGTATGTTTCATATATCTGTTCTGCTTGTCACAAACATTGCATTTGCCTGACAAACTATTGGCAAACCAATAATGGTTGATGTGAAAACTGCAATGACAGACAGTAGAGCTGCAGATGTCATACCATAAGTAAATGCAAGCTAATACAAAACTATTCTACCAACTGTGTACATTTGGAGGAGCAATATTAAGAGCCTGCCCCCATGTCAGTGCCTGTGTCTGACTGTTATATATGGACCTGTTCAGATGTCCATCTAAGACTCTGAAAGCTATGGCCAACATGTAACCTTGCAATAACAGTGCAACACAAACCGTCTGAGGACCACAGCAGATGTATAGGGCACAATGATGGACAACCTTCTAAACAGGTACAGTCAGAGGTGTAAGGTCTGTAACCCTGTGTGTGATGTTACAATGTCTATCCCACTCACACCATAATTACAAATACATAACAGCAGCAACTGTGGACAAAGACCATGACTGCACTACAGAAGGACAAAGACACACATATAAGGGGAAGGGGAACCACTGGCCAGACAAACATAGAATGTGCACACTAGAACAATTTCTGCCGTAACATAGTTCCCCTCCAGTGTATGGGGTCAGTAAACAAATGTCTGTCACTGCTCCCTCACATTACTCTATACTGATCTGCCACTCACATAACAGGAAATCACAGTACTATGTAGAATCTTCCACACATATTATGGAAAACTCTGCTCAGTCCAATGCACTCTGTACCCACACCAGGATATGACTCCGTTAATAAGGATAGCACACAGCCAGGAGATTCCTCACACAGTATATAAGTGAGGTGCTGGACTGTTTACACAGGTTCATCAGCCAATCAGCTGTATCACACAAAATCCTAACTGGACTACAGCTACTGCTGGAATGGAGTCAAACTCTTACTTTTGAAGATCATACTGTGCATGCTCCTACACTTATAGAATTACAGCCCATGTATAAACCCACATCTGACTATACAACTCTGTTGTCTGGATATGTCTTCGTATACAGACAGCTATGTACACCTTAACTGTGTCTCCCCACCCCATCAGACAGGATTACCCAGAGCTATCTGGAGGTGGCACATATCTGATATATCTGCATCTATGAGTGTGGTAGACTATGTATATATATATATATATATATATATATATATATATATATATATATAGTTGTGTTTTTCGGCTTTTCCCGGGTTAGGGGTTGCCACAGCGGAACTCTGGTCCGCTAATGATTGGCAGTTGATTTTTATGTGCAGAGTTGCCAGCCCTGACGCACAACCTTCAACAAAAGTACTCCCATTCATGCATGTCTCCACACAGAAGACGCTCTAGCTGAGAGTCGAACCGGTCAGCGTCTTATTGTGAGGCAACAACACTACCACAACACCACCACGGCGAGGTATATATATATATTTATATATATATATATATATGTATATATATATATGTATATATATATATATATATATATATATATATATATATATATATATATATATATATATATATATATATATATACAAATATATCAATTATAGACAGGCAGAGACAGGGGAAGGAGAGACAGACAGAGATGGATAGTGAGAAAGAGAGAGACAGACAGAGAGAGGCATAGAAAGAGAGAGATACCCTGAAAGGCATAGAGTGATGTCCTCATGCAGACATTTGCACATTAATTGTAACAAACAGCACATGCCAGTATGAAAGTGACTTCCATTGTGTAATAGTGAAGTAGGGGTTTCAATCTCACCTCACCTGCTTTGTGTGTGGGGGGAGAGGGGTTGTGTGTGTTTATAGGTTAAAGCATTTTTGAGGCCTTTTCCACCCAGTAAACTTCCCTTTGCCCTACTTTACAATGCTTGCTGACGTCATTCTCCTTAGAAGTACCTTTGGACACTCTTCAACCCTATAAGCTCCATGGTGCACATAATACATACATAGCACTATAGTATATTCTGTAACTAGATAGGTAGGGGTTTCAATCTCAGCACTGGCAACTGTGTGTGCGTGTTTATAAGTTAAAATATTTTGAGGCCTTTTCCACCCAGTAAGCTTCCCATTGCCTACTTTACAAGGCTTGCTGATGTCACTCACCTTATTAGTACATTTGGATACTCTTCAGCCCCATAAGCTCTGTGGCACATGCACTAAATGCATAGTACTGTAGTATATGTAACTAGATAGGTAGAGGTTCTAATCTCAGTACTGGTAACTGGGTGTGGGTATGTGTTTGTAGGTTAAAGCATTTTGAGCCCTTTTCCACTCAGTAAACCTCCCAATCCCTACTTTACAAGGCCTGCTGATGTAATTCACATTATAAGTACCTTTGGACACTCTTCATCTCTATAAACTCTGTGGCGCACATGAGAGCTATGTAGCACTATAGTACAGAAAACTAGATAGAATGGGGTTCAAATCCCAATACTGGCAACTGTGTGTGTGTGTGTGTGTGTGTGTGTGTGTGTGTGTGTGTGTGTGTGTGTGTGTGAGAGAGAGAGAGAGAGAAAAATATATCATGTATGTGTGTGTGTGTTGGTTATGCCATTTTGAGGCCTGTGACCCTCCCATTGCATTACTTTACAGGGCCTGTTCATGTCATCCACCTTAGATCCGCTGTTGGACACTGTATAGACATATGAGCTCCATGGCACATGCAATAAGTAAGTAGAACTGTAGTACATGCAACTAGTTAGGTAGGGGTTTGAATATCAATACAGCCAACTATGCTACTGAATATGTGTGTAAAGTATATCCCCTGCGGTTGTTGTATGCATTGGTTATACCATTTTAAGGCCTGTTGACTCCCTCCCCATGGCATTACTTTACAGAGCCTGTTGTCATCCACATTAGATACACCATGTCAAACTCTACAGGCCATACCAGTCATCTGTACAGATGTATGCAGAATGTCCAGATGTTTGCAACATGTATGTGATCCTTGTCTCATAACAATGGGTTATGACAAATCATTTGCAAATATGTGACAGTTGCCATACTGACAGACATGTGGGCTTCAGATGTCATACCCATCTGAAACGTCATGCTGATGCAAGATCTGTTACCCTATCACTTGTCTAGGTTTGTAAGAGCAATATGTGAGAACAGTCCCTATTTTGTGTGGTGTATCCCACCATTCATTAAGACATTCCCAAGATTAATTGTTGTAAGAGGTTGTGAGATTTGTTGTTGGCATATAATCACTGTGGTGCATGCAATGTGTATGTAGCACTATGGTACGTACAAGTAGATAGGAAGGTGTTCTAATCTGATTATTGCCAACTGTGTGAGTGCATGTATTTCTGTATGTATACCCCCTGTGTGTATGTGATGGTTATACCATTTTTTGTGGCTGTTCCACCCTTTTAGCTCTCCCATTGTCAAACAGGGCCCATACATATGTCATCCACCATAGAAGCAGAGTTACACATTTTCTAACACAAAGGCACAATGCAGCCTGTAATAGTCATGTCAGTCTGTACTGTACATAACAAGATAGGTGGGTGTTATAATTGTAGGTGTCAACTCTGTGTGCATGTGTGTTTCAATGCATATCCCCAGTCAGCTGTGTGTGTGTTTGTGATGGCTCTGCCATGTTAAGCACCTGTGAACCCCCACTGGCAACCCTAACAGACCCTACAATTTTCACACAACTGAATAGTAGTGGCAGACCCTGCAACACTACAGTAGCAGTGTGGTGCTTGTGTTATGTATATAGCAGTATCATATGTAAAACTAGGCAGGTCGAGGTTCTACTGTTAACAAGGGCAGGTAATGAGTATGTGTGTGCGCGCATGTATGTATATCCCCTTGCAGCAGTATGTGCTACACCCACCAGCATACCTCTCAAACCCTCACAGACAGACATCTGGTTAAACTATTAAAAACTGTAAAACTGATAAAACTTATAAAAATAATAAAACTTATAAAAATAATAAAAATAAAAAATGATTGGCTCCAAATATGCACACCACCAGCTGCAAATTAATTATTTAATGAATACACATAGTATTTTGCACTTTTATCTCATAACAAGTGAGATTTCATCAGAATACATTCTTCTAAAAGACTGAAACATTTAAATACCCCTAACAATTATTAATGTGAGTATCACATGACAACAGCTATCAATTTTTAAAGGCACCATTACAAAAATAAGCACATTTCTTCATAACATCATCAAATTGCTTTGTTATTAAATAAAACATGTTATATATATTTTATGTTTACCAACATGAATATATAACCCACTGAGTATACTTTAAAATACAATACTTTATATTTGATTTGCTCTTTCATATAATAAGGGTGCAAAAGTATTGTATTTTTAAGTATACTCAGTGGGTTATATATTCATGTTGGTAAACATAAAACATATAACATGTTTTATTTAATAACAAAGCAATGTGATGATCTTATGAAGAAATGTGCTTATTTTTGTAATGGTGCCTTTAAAAATTGATAGCTGTTGTCATGTGATACTCACATTATTAATTGTTAGGGGTATTTAAATGTTTCAGTCTTTTAGATGAATGTATTCTGATGAAGTCTCACTTGTTATGAGAGGAAAGCGTTAAATACTATGTGTATTCATTAAATATTTAATTCACAGCTGGTGGCGTGCATATTTGGAGCCAATCATTTTTTATTTTTATAAGCTTTAGACGTCTGGTTAAAGCCATATGGAACAGTGGGGCAAAGGCCAAACACTGAGCACAAGCTTCACATATTGCTGTGACACGCATGGAAAGTAGACACCAGAACCATCATTAATCTGTAATGTTAGTCTGTCATGCTTTTCACTTTGCCAGAAAACCACAATGTTATGAAAAATGGAAACAAAATATGTGGCAAGCATCAGTACATTCTGTAGACATATGCATAGGTCAGAGGTATGGCTACCATCTGTACCACCCTGCAGGTTGTAGTCCATGTTTGGCAAGGTGTGACCTGTGATGACAACTGAAACAGTAAAGTGGTCCGGACAGTGTAGGGCAACAAACATTTCATAAAATTGTCTACTTATTACATACAGCAGCTATTGCACATCAGAAGCACCATAATGTTATGACAAATAGTGTAGGCTAAGGTAATGTCACACAAAGAAGGTGTCATAGTAGCACACAAAAGGAAGTCCTGTGTGCTGCACTTGTCATGGGTATGGTATTGTCCTGCCAACTGTCATGTTACTACAAGATGTGTCCCACAGTCCACATCTGATAAGGTGGCAACTACAATCTGTGTTGCCTATGTGTGTGCAATATGTAAACATGTGAAGGCCCTGTGACAACCTACTGCCCCAAATGACCCAAATGTATATATGCATGAATGTTAACTGGCACCACCCACATATGTAGGTACGGCCTAAGGCTATGTCACCTGTAAGTATTGAGCAGTCAGTTATTGATCCACAAACTGCTAACACACTGCAAAGAGCCATACTGTGGGTATGGAATGGTGCCAAGGTCCTGGCCTCATGCTGAATGCAGGCAACAGTGTCAACATACCATACAGCAAGGACATGGCCCCAGTATTCCCCACATTTGCACCAACCCCATAAACACACAAACTGCAATGACAGACCTTGATAGTCAGGATGACAACAATGTTGCATTCAGGCAGAAAGTAGTGGCAGTAGTCAGAAAATGCTTGTATGTGGTTCACCACATAGGTAAAGGGACTGCATCCTGACAAATGGTGGCCAGTACCTCTGAATAGTCTTCAGTCAGTACAACAAGACATTAGCAGCATGGCTAGTCTGCTATGCACCTATGCAGACATCCGCAGAAACTGTAAAGGCTATGTTAACACCCACCAATGTCAGCCATGGCCCTCATCACCTGCTCCATGCAGACAGCCTGTAATCAGTACTGCCCCACTGGTTATTGGTCAAGTTGTCCACAGGTTTCTGTGGCATGCCTAGATGGCAATGTTGTGCTAAGCCCTTCAACAGCTGGCCCATATATGAGAGTATAACTCTGTGTGTATTACAAGCACGAAAGGACTGCATCACATATAAGATAGCAAAAACACATGCTGGAGAGTCAGGTTTGGCTCCCAGAGGCTGCCCTGTGTCAGGACTGCACTCCCTAAACATGTCAAACAGACTACCATGCATACCCTTATCAACTGCATCAAGGTTGAATGGATGGGAAAAACAACATCTGTCTCTGGGGTTCAACCTGTGTCCAGCAATGCCAGGGGCAACAGGTGCTGATCGATGATTCTGTTGGGGATAAAGTAATGGCTAGGCTTGTAAGGGACCCAGAGCCAGTACTCTAGTAACCTCCTCCGTATCTATGAACCTGTGATCCTACAGAACACCCAGGTGACATGTATGAAGGCTAGCTGGCGGTGTCAAGGTTATGCATGCAAGGTTATGCTGTCTGCCCCCATTGTCCCTCACACACTGTTGCACGCATACGCACCTAGGTAAACATGCACATATAACGCTGTACCTTGGCGATTAAAAGGTCTCTGTGTCTCCACTCTGCCATACTCTGCTTCGATAATGGCAGCAGCTCCCCTGGACATACACACAGACACCTGGAACAGAAACAGAATAAGATCTGTGAGACAACAGTCAGTCAACAGTGCTAACAGCAATAAAGCATCATGGCACAAAGGTACATACACTTTGATGTTACCCATGATAATTGGCAGTGGTTCCCTATTATATAATCGAAGACGCATTATTTTGAATGTGTCTTGATTGAACTTGAAAGCACAAATTGGCAAAATAATGAAACGGCATATAAGCGAATTCTTTCCCTGGGAAAGAAATCGCTTAGCCACCTTCACTATTTTGTCATTTTCATCACTGTAGTGCAATCTTGGAGTTGGTATATTTAAGTAGAGGGGTTGTAGGGGCACAGCCCTCCACTTTATGTAATGTTTTAAAGTTTTTTTTTTTCTTTTTTGGAAAAGTGATTTTTTTCCCTGGGAAAAAATCGCTGTTCTAAGTGTTCTAAGCTTTTGCTTACATGGGGCCAATAAATCAGTGTTCGCTTTTTTAAACATTCACTGATTTAATATAGACACTTTGCAGCAGACAACACTTTACATGGCATAACAGTACTACAATACACACTGGCATTACCTGAACTATATTTGTCCTGTGCATCTGACACATATTAACATGTGTCTGCATCAATGGTATGGATAACAGGGATGTGGCACAGGTATCATCACATGCACAGGGTGTGGTGTGGGGTTGCCAAAGGCCTAGGCTGTGCCATACAGTTGACATTGTGTGTGCATGTCTGGAGGGGTGCTGGTTAGCTGGGCCATGGAGAGGAGCTGTGTGTGTTTGGTGGTGATCTGCATATGATAGTGATGTATGAGTGTGCGTATGCACACAGTCAAGCCATGTGCTAGCCCTACATGAGGGTATGTTTGACAGCCATGGACCATACATGGCAGAATGTACAGTTCACCATCTCTGGCCATATACATGGGAACTGGTCCAGCCAGGAGTGTCACTGGCACCACTTAGCCCAAGGCCAGATGTGGTACTGCTTCCTGATGGTGACCGCTGTCTTCTGGGTCCATGTCCCTCACAGGACCACCCAGGGCCACATGCCTGTGGCCTGCTACATTGTGGTGTGGACAGCACCCTCCCTTCAGTAGTGCTGGTGGTACTTCCACCGCTGGAGTGCGAATATACATGCATGCTGATGTTGTTCTGACCTACATCCACGTTTAAGGACTGACAATGTCATACCCCACCATCTATACACAGCATCATCAGAATGATGTACGGAATCAGCAATGCTGTGGAGGGTGTCATGCATGCCAGGAAGTGTTGCATCTGTGACCCTGAGCATCCATCTAGTGTACTGTTCACAATGTGCCTGTGCCTCTATGATGGACCAAAACATGTGCTGGCTGACACACGCTGTGACAACTCTGACAGGGGCTGGATGGGCATCAGACTTTCTTTGAGCACCCCTGCCTATCTGCCTGTGTGGGACCTCGCCAGCTCTGTGGCTATGGCTAGTACTTACAGATGCAGATGTCATAGTCACTACACTTCCCTGTTCAATGCCACCACTCTCCAACTGTCTGATATCTGTGGCTACTGGGGACCAGGTATATGTGGGCATACTGACCGCGTGCGGGGACAGTGAGGGTGGAAGTGGGATGTCAACCAATGGCACAGATTCAGCCCCCAACAGCCCCACCTGTGCCTCTCTATGGCCACCATCATCATCAGAGTCCAATGAGACACTGACATTAGGTTGTGAGGGGGAGAGACCCCAACCCCCATGTTCACCTGTCAGGGGAAGACAACATAAGTAAATTACTTCCTGTACTATAATATTTGCTGATACACATACACACACACAGGTGGGGTGTCAAAAAGGCATTATACAGACCACAACTTCTGACTGACGCCATGCACAACAAACCATCAGATCACAACAGATACACTCTGGACAGTTCTTCAACAACATGCAGTGCAGCTATGTCCAGTTAATGTTGCTATTACTATACAGCTGTGAGATATGTGAGAAGTGGGAGTATGTGATGGACCTTCACCTAACATACAGTGCATCTATGTACCCACTACTAATGTACCCCTGTATAGCACAGTGGCTACACCTACACAAACGTATGTGCCAATATGTTACAGCTCCTGCAAATAGGCTCCTGTGATGAACAATAAGATGCACTGCAGTGAACCCCACCACAAGTGAACATGCACATATTGCAATATGGCTAAGCTTAACAGTTGTGTGCATGAAAAACTGACTACCCTTAACAAGCCAAAGTATAGGTGAGCCACAATATGACAGTTCCATACTCACGAGCTTCAGGTTGATGTTCCCCAGCCACACCAGAGGAGCCTATGGAGTTGTGGGGGAGTTACTGTCAGCACACACGCACACACACACACACACACACACACACACACACACACACACACACACACACACACACACACACACACACACACACACACACACACACACACACACACACACACACACACACACACACACACACACACACACACACACACACACACACACACACAGACACGTGGCATTGGTACACGATAATCTGTGCATTTATAAACATGTACACTACAAGCTGCTATACTACCTAGATTGCTAACATTCACAATATGTGTGCACGTGTGCATTACAAATCCCCAGCCACAAATGCAGAGTGACCTGACATATGCATACAGGTATGCAAAGGCTGCCACTATAAATGCTACAGTATTAATGTGATGCCCACTGGGGCCTTACCTGCATGCTCCTTGATTGTAGAATCTAGTGCCAACCACCTCCACAACATATGTAGTCATGGTTTCCTGGGAAGCGGTGGCTGAACCAAGATTTGCAAGGAACTCCGCAGTGGCTGAGAGTGGTGCTTGAGTAGCAGGCCCTCCAGCTGTGCCAGCACGGTCCCTGAATCAATCCTAAACAATAAACTAAATTTTGACATTCACATATCCATGACCATAAAAAAAGTCCACAAAAAACTAGGACCTTTATACAGAAATAAACAACTTCTCACCAAAGCAGCAAAGATTTCAATAGCAAATTCCCACCTTATCTCCACCCTACTTTATGCCTCTCCAATATATACCAACCTAAGGCAATGAGATCTAAACAAGCTAGAGACCTGCTACAACAAAATCGCCAAATTCGCCACAGGGGCATCCTACCGTAGTCATTGCTGTCTCTCACTTGCTGAATTGGGCTGGCTTGAACTCCCTCACCTCCTTCAATGGTATCAACTCTCACTTGCCCACAAACTAATAAACCATCCACTAAATGTCCCATCCCTCCAGAATCTACTCCAACCCTATTGCACCACCAGACCACTAAGATCCAGCAACAAAAATCACTTGCAGATCACTAAAGCCAATAACTCTGCTGGTGAAGCACTATTCTCTTGCACCATAGCCAAATTATGGAGCTCCCTCCCACCCACAATTACCTCCATATCATCATGCACCCACTTCAAAACTTTATTAAAAGCGCACCTAAAAACATGCTAGCTATGTCCTTGCAACTCCCACTCTGATATCACCCACCTCATCCAACTACTACCTTTCTTTCCACTCCACTAACTCCCTTGATTATAGCAAGCTCAGATGCTCATAAGCCTAGTACTTATTACACAGCAGGAACTTCTTATTGTAACATTTGTTAATGTCTGTTATGTACTTCACAGATAAAGATTCTAGTTGTCTACTGATGTACTATGTTCTTCATCTGTAAATATGTTGTAAGTAATTGCTATGTAAATTGTTAATCGCTATGTAATGCAATGTAACTACTGTCTGTTTATTTTAACTGTGGAGCTTTTCTCCCCGGGCCTCTGCTGAAAATGGACCTGCGTCCAGTCGGACACTCCCGGTCAACAAATATAAATAAATAAATCCTAGGCTATCCATAGTGTCTTGATCAAAAATTGTCTTCCAAGTGTTATGAACCATGGATGTAATTGTCAAGGCATCCTTGTATGGGAGAACTAACATACTATCAGTTGACAGAACTGTTGTTGTTGTTGATGATAATAATAATAATAATAATAATAATAATAATAATAATAATAATAATATTAATAATAACAACACCTGGTTCTGTGTTTAATATTGGAATGTCTGTTGTTCCTGTTCTGCATAACATGATTTCTAGTTTCAATCAACATTTTAAATGGATATCCTCTGCTACTAAACATGCCAATTAATGTGTATATCTCATTCTCAAAATCAGTGTCATTGCTTG
Source organism: Protopterus annectens (assembly GCF_019279795.1). Classification (NCBI taxonomy): domain Eukaryota; kingdom Metazoa; phylum Chordata; order Ceratodontiformes; family Protopteridae; genus Protopterus; species Protopterus annectens. The sequence goes on from NC_056737.1 coordinate 128,453,541, forward strand.
TTAATCTTGAAATTCATACCATTTATCCTTTCACTATGCTTTTCTTTTGATGCATAGGATGGCAACTGTTATAGTGGAGAAAGGAATTACAATATGTTTCCTTCCTGTAAATCATTGATTGCAGTTTCTTGTTAGTCCTGTCTTATACCAGTCTTATATCAAGTTAATCTATACTCTCTACAGCTACCTTGTATGTAAACCTTAAAAATGAAGTAGTAGATTTAAGATAAATAATAAAAGATGCTAGTTCTTCCTGGGTACCTTTCCAAAAAATCAATATATTATCCAAAAATCTTAGCCATGTTATAATTTTACTATAATAAATTAATGGAAACACACATTCCCATTCCCATTGGGCTAGCAACAAATTGGCATAAATGGATGCACATTTGGCCCCCATGGCTACCCCTGATATTTGATGAAGACGTTCTTCCTCAAAACCTACAAAATTGTTGTTCAACACCAAGTCCATTAATTCCACTAATAACTGTCTTTTAACATTGTCTATATTGTTCCCCACCATTAGTGTTTCCTGAAATAATTTCAAGCCTTCATTGTGTGGGATAGCTGTAAATAAGTTCATTACATCAATAGTGACAAATAAAAAATCATCTGGAATTACAATATCCCTCAAAATTTGTAGACAGTGCCATGAGTCTTTTAGTACATGAACATAATTGCTTAATAATGGTTTGCACCAAAAACCAATGTATGCAACCACAGGTTCTGTTTTGGAGTCTGTTGCTGCCACAATAGGTCTAAATGACGGGTCTTGTAAATCCTTATGGATTTTGGGAAACCCAAAGATATAAGGTGTCACAGGGGACTCAACAACCAAATATTTGTATTCAAATAAATCCAATACTCCTTGAGTTAAAAAATCATATAACATCCAATCAATTTTAGCATATGCTCCATACAATTCATTCTTCAAAACTCTTTCATAGGTATAACTATCATTCGGTAACTCATATATTTTAAATACATAGTCATTGTGGTCCATCAGAACAACCCCCTCCCTTGTCAGGTTTCATAACTCTAACATTATGGTCATTACACAATTGCTTGAATGCATCCTTTTCATTACATGTTAAATTATCACTACCCTTTGTAACATTGTGAAAAATATCACATGTCCCTTTCTCACATGTAGTATCAAACAGTGCAACAGAATTATTCATTGGTGGAAAAAAAGTGCCTTTTCTTTTTAGTATTATTTTGTCATTAAAAAGTTCACCTTTATCATGTAAAATCATTCTTAAATTCAGCTCCCTAGTAAAAAGCTTTAAATTAGTAAGAACCTTGGCAATATCCAATAAAAAAATAGGTACAAAAGAGAAACATTTGCTAAGAACAGACATGTGGTTGTCATTTATACAAATTTGAGAAAAATTATAAACAGAAAAACATCTTTAGTAATGACATTACACCTTAGTTCATCATTATGTTCAGTGGGTTTAAAGTCATGGTTTGATGAAAAATAATCAAAAAAGAACCATCACAGTTTATCGGTTCACTTGGTAGGATCGATTTCTCCATTGTTTCCCTCCCAGTTCCTCTCTGCAACCTTCCAGTAGTTCTGGTGATGTTAAAAAATTACTTTCCCTGTTAACATTCATATCATTATGACCTGTGTCATCAAAAAGTTGCTCACTACTGTCATCATAATTACTACCATTGTTACTGTTATTATTGAAACCTTTGTTTCTGTAGGTAGGTAAAGGATACGTAATGGCTGGCTCGTGCTTTTGGCATGCAGGACTACAGCTCTCCAGCTGTAAAAAAGAAAGAAATGTACAAAAAACAGCTGTAAAGCATGCATGCTCATGGCATTTCCTAGTATCCAGACTGCTGGTGAACCAGTCCGGAGCTTGCGCACAATCCAGACTGCTGGTGAGACAGTCCGGACTAGGAAGACAGCATTCAACAGCAGAGATCCCAGAAGTCTATGAAGTTACAACTGCATAGACTGCAACATCTGCAGGCTGGGCCTAGGCATTAATGGACAAACTTGAATGCAACAGACCTGGGCTAGCATTTTATCAACAGAGTTTGCTACTCAGGTAGTGTGTGTGTTGTGTTGTGTGTGTGTGTGTGTGTGTGTGTGTGTGTGTGTGTGTGTGTGTGTGTGTGTGTGTGTCTGTGTGTGTGTGTGTGTGGTGTGTGTGTGTGTGAAATGCCCCAGTTAAATATAGCTGGAGGCTAGAGAGAACTCAGAAAATATACCTGGTGGCTAGACTCAAACCCCATACCTTGGGAGCAGGTAGCAAAAGCTTGAATTCCCTACCCACCACCACTTATGAAATTTTTGCCTCCTATTTTTGTTTTTGTAAAATGTGTGGTTGTCTGGATTTTGAATTCACTAAACAATGACAGGCATTTGAATTTCAGACTTCATATTCTTCAGAAAGTACATGATAACACAAAACCTTTTATTCTAGCAATTTTCTGTTTATAATATCAATATTTGAAATTTGTCCCTATTTTGGGGGCTATATTCCCCCATTATTGGCTTTGTCCAGGTTTTTTTGTGCTAAGAGATTGAGAGCTATGGTGAGAACTAAATTCATTGAATATGTCTGGGAGATGTATTCCCCCATTATTGGCTTTGTTGAGGTGTTTTGTTCTAAGAGGTTGAGAGCTATGGGGAGAACTGAGTTCACTAAATGATAGCCATTTAAGTTTCAGTCTACCTGACTTTTAAGAAACATTTGATTTGGTATAGTGATACGTTGGTCTGGTCCTGGGTTCAAGACTTGGCAGTGAAATGCATGGTGATAAAATGCATTTTATTCTAGCAACCTTCCAAGATTATACAAGCAATGTTTAAAATGTGTCCATAGTTTTTGGGCTTTTGCCCTCCTCAACAAATTTTGGCTTTTTCCAGATTTCTTGTGCTTCAAAGTTGAGAGATACAGTTGATTGTCGAGTGGATTTTACAAGGAGCTGAGAGCTTGAAGAGACGTTTAATGCTGCTTATGATAAGACTGCTTGCATTGTTAATAGCACAGCAGGTAGTTTACTTGCGTTTGATGCAGAAGGCTGTGGTTTCTACTCCCACAGTACATAGAGGCATTGCTGATACTGTACTGTGTTGTATTTTTAAAGGTGGTGGATGCTGCAGTCCTGAGAATGTCCTCTTTGGCGGAGATACTTAGTAATGATGAACCTGTTATCAGCTTGTCATCCATTTCCTATTGCAATATTACTAGCTTATCATTTTTTTAATGTAAAATCTGCAATTTATTCAACAGCAACAGGCACTTTGTAGATGAAACAATGAAATATAAAGTTGTTTGCTAGCAGTAACCTCTTCATTAGTTACAAATCTTTTTAATGTGAAATTATTTAGATGATTACTTCTGCAAAGTTTGTGCATATTTACTGATACTGGTGGACTGCAGAAGTTTGAGTAGACTTTTATGATGGAAATGTTCTGAACTGGGCAGTTTTCTCATTATTGGTGCATGCATTTTGTTTCATTGTTTATTGGAAAAAAATGTTCAGAACAATACATTTAAAATGCACTCTAACAGCTGTACTATATTATACAAGGAATATAATTTAATACAATTAGGAAGGTGTATCAAAGAACATGTGTATGTTTCCTGTGCAAGGGGCCTATGATTTGAAAACAGCCCAAAGTTAATCTTTGTCTGCCACTGCCCAGATGTATTTTCTTCGAATGTGGGTTTCAATGCTGTTTCAATGAATGTGAGTTTCAAGGGCAAATAAGTTTTAATGCTAAGTTTATTTTCATTGTGAGACTGCATTGCTTTGTTTAGCAGATGTCTATTAGTGTTTGTGCTGTAAAATGTAAAATACTTTGAAATGAAATCCAAATCATCATAGAAGTAAAACAGTATGCACATTACAGTGTTTATGGTAAATGGGATGAAATAGCCAAGTAATGGGACATTGGAATAGCTGTGGGGGGAGGCCCCATTCCACCATGATTTTGTGAGGGGGGGAAGGGCGGCAAACTCAGACAGCACCAGCTGAACTATACCTCTTAACTGTCCATATTTTTTTCATAATGAATAGATTTTTGCTTCTTATTTTTGGTTTGTTCCTCATAAAATTTGTGTTTTTTCTGGCAAATCATTTAGGAATGAAGTCACTAAATAATGACAGATATTGAGTTTCAGACTTCATACTATTCAGAAAAATGCATGCTAAAGCAAGACCTGTTGTTCTGTCAAGTTTATACAAGAGCAATTTTTAGTACTGTTTTTATGTTCCCTCAATATATTTGCCCTTGTCCAGATTTCCTGCCTTAAGAGGTTAAGAAGTATGCACAAATAAATTGCTTTATTGAATTAGGTAGATCCAAACCTCTCAACTGTCCATGATTATAGCTCAAAATGTTGCTCTCTCTCTCTCTAATAATCCCTCCGCAAAATAAAAATTAGGAAGAAAATGTGGAGGGTTTACAATTAATAAATAATTGTAATGATCAGAGTTATAGATTACTTTTAATTTCAGAAATGCATATAGATTCTCTTATTTTGTCAGCTGCTCAAGTTAACAGTACTAATATTAAAAAAGTGTCCATTCTTTGACAGGTTCCCAGCGGTATTGTGTGACTATTTTATATTTTTGCATCACATTTTTGGTCCGTTTTTCATAAAATTGTGTTTTTCTGGCAAATTAGTGGCAAATCATTAAAGATTGACGTTAGAAAATAATGTCAGACATTTGAGTTTCAGATTTTATACCCTTCAGAAAATTCATACTAATGCAAGACCTACTATTCTATTATCTTTTTAAGTTTATAAGAGGAATATTTAAAAAATGTCCTTATTTTGAGCCTTCGTCCCACTTCTTTTTATGGTTTTGCCCAGATTTCTTGCTCTAAGGCTGAGAGGTATGACAAATGTGTCAGGGCCATCACCATCAGCCAGAGACATTTCAAATTGTGACATACTTGTTGCACCCCACTCCCCCACATAGTGACTCTGGCTGTATCCAAGCACGGCAATGATCAGTTATGCAGTGTAAGTGTGCAGAGTATCCCCCCATCCAAGGTAGACACAAGTACTACAGTGGCTTTTCATCTGTCCTTGATTTTGCAGAATGTTCTGGTTTTCTGTCATATTTTTATACTGTTGGTTTATGCTTCTTATTCAGAAAATTCATGTTGTTGCAATGCCTGTTGCTCTGTGTTTAAGTAGCAATGCTTTAATAACCATCAAGTAAGCTTGTCTGAGACTGTAAGATGCAAGTAAGCTTTAATAAGCATACTGTTAAAGAATTACCAACAATGAAAGCCTTTCTGTTGTTGCCATGCAGATAATATTTACATAACTAGATATTGTATAAGCCTTAGGTATTGAAATGCAAATGACAGTATTTGTAATAAAGGACAGGATTACAGTATTTTCAGAAGCTCATTACATTGGTTGGAGACATGCAGTCATCTTTGCTATCTTTACCCGTAAACTAAACAGAATGCCAATCTATCATGTGTGGTCTATAACCTGTGCAGTAATCCTTTAAGCAATTTGTCTTGAGCTTGTTTCTTGTTTGCTGTTCATTTTTTACTGTGATCATGTTTTCCTCGTGAAGCAAGTAAATAGTTGTTGCCAGGCAGCAGTTTTTTGGATAAGAAACATTTTTGCAAGTGGGGGTATCACAAAAATTGCTAATTTCAGCATGTTCCTTGGTACTTTTATAAAGCTGAATATAAATTACAATCAGAACTGCAGTGCAAGGAGAAGTGATTTGAGTTGAGTGCTGCTTTTTTTTCTATACTTGATTTTGACTGGCATTCCAGTAATGGATTTAAAAAGTAATTTACTTTTTCATGCCTCGCAACCTTTTTCTTTCCATCTAGATATTAAGTAAGTTGTCATGTAGTCAGTGCATTGAAATATTTATTTTCTTCTGCAATTCATTTTGCCTTGATTGGACTCTCATAATAATGGTTTGGCACCCAGGGCAGTATATTTAAAGTCCCAGTTTTTGTGGGTTTTAGCATAGCTCCACTCCTTTCTAGTTGGCCACACTCCTTCCCAATTGGCCCACCCATTCAGCTGTCTCCTGCAGCAGCCCCCCTTTAATTTGAAGTTACCAGCCTCTACTGGATGCACAGGAGACACTCCAAGTGCAGATAACTGTTGACAAAACACATTATCAAATCATAGCTAGCTACAGTCCCCCAACCATGAGTCAGGACATACACTCCACTTATCTGGACTTACTTGAATCCATTAAGATTCAACCCTCTACCCTGATCCTGGGAGACTTTAACCACTCAACCATAGAGTGCAAGACCTATTCTAGCCCAAACATGAATGTCCAGACTTTCCTCAATTTCATCAATGCAATGCATTGGATCAGCTGGTTGACAACCCTAAGAGAGGTGAAAATATCCTCTACCTGGTCCTCACCAACTTGAGTAGCCACTGCAGCACTCCTACAGTGTCATCCTCCTTGGTACGATCCGACCATAAAGCGATCACTTTTGAAGTCACCATCTCCCCTGACCACCCCCTTGTCAGGGTCAAATGAAAAAAACATTTCCAAAGATGACTACAATCTCCTCAGAGCAGGTATAAGCAGTTTCACAGCCACTGTCCCTTCAGTTGGAACTAGCACTAATGTCCAAGCCTACACCAAAAAACTATATGAACACCTACATAGCTGTATGAACTCAGCAATACCTGACAGGACCAAATAATCTTCCTCAAGGAAGAATAAACCTGTCTGGTGGACAGCAGCAATACACTAACTCTATAATAGAAGGAAAATATTGCTGTCCAGGGCCAGGAAAGAGTAGGTGCTAAGTTGAAAATGATCTCCTTTGTCTGAACAAGCAAATAAGGTCACTGGTAAAATCCTGTAAGGCTAACTTCAAGTCCAGATTGGCCACATCCACCAAGAACAATCACAAGGCCTTCTTTATATATGCCTGCAGTCTCAATGCAACATCCAAATCTGTTCTGAACTGGTGGTCAATAACACCACATACACAGACACCATAGATATAGCCAACCTGCTGGCAGACAGGTTCAGTTAAAACTTCACCCCCTGTCCCCCATCAGTAAACTAGGACATCCCCAGCACCTGCACCCCTCCCCTAATCACCATGGAGCAGGTCTTTAATGCCTTCTCAAAGGCAAAAAATAAAGTCTCCATGGGACCCGATAACATCCCTGGCTGTATCCTACATGAACTCAGACATGAGCTCTTAGCTCCATTAGACAACCTATTCAACCACAGCCTGAGCAACAGCTTCATCCCAGCTGAATGGAGGACAGGCACTGTCATCCCTCTACACAAAGGTGGAGAGTCCACTGACCCAGGCAATTATAGGCCCATTAGCCTAACTAACCTGATCTGCAAGGTCATGGAATGCATTATTATGGACCTTATAAACAAGGACATTGGCAACCTCCAAACATTTGACCCCACACAGTTTGCTTTTGTCAAAGGTAGATCATGCCTGTTAAACTTGGTCGACTTCTTTGAAGCAATCACCAAAGCCATGGACAATGGGAAGATGGTGCACAGTGCCTACCTTGACCTAGCCAAAGCCTTTGATACTATTCCCAACTTGGGCATAATACATAAACCCTCCCAGCTAGGCATCAACCCATATGTTACCAGATGGGTAGCTAACTGTCTCAGTGATAGAACCCACTCAATCAAAGTTGTGGAAGCCACCTCTAGTAGTAGACCCGTAATGAGTAGTGTACCCCAAGGATCAGTCTTTGGGGCTCTACTGTTTGGCATATACTTTTCTGAGGTGCAAACCAAAACCAGTGGTCTGTGGCTGACCAGGTTTGCAGATGACTGCAAGCTGGGCATTGTCTCAAATTCCCCTACTGATATGAACATCCTCCAAGAGTGCCTTACCCATACAAATAACTGGTGCCAGAAGCATCACCTTAAACTGAATGCCAAGGCATGCATCATTATCCCCCTTTGGGGAAAATGTCATCCCCACAAATTATGACATTAATAACAACAAACTAAGCATGCAATCAGTCATGAGGGACTTGGGCACCCAGGTTGATAGCAACGTGACTTTTGACCACCATGTTGCCTCTGTTGTACAGACAGCTTTCTACATGGCCCATCTCATAAATAAAGATATTTCATCCAGGAGCAAAGAGGCCATAACATCCCTGGACTCCTCTTATCAAACCCATTATTGAGTACAATGCCCCCTTCAGCATGTACCTCACCAAGCACATGCAGCAGTTGGAGATACCACAGAGGTTCCTGACCAGGAAAATCCAGGGTCTTAAACACCTATCCTATCCAAATAGGCTAAAAACCTTGTCCCTCTACTCAGTCTCATACACACTGCTCAGAGGTGACCTGTGTCTGGCATAAAAGGCTATTTGCGATACAGCCTTGATGGAGTTGCTGCATATCAGTAAGACAATCTCCACTCACGCAACCCACAAGCAAGGCCTTAACCTGATCTGTGACATGAATAACACTTGTTGGCATGATAGATTTGTGTCCCAAAGACTCCCCTATCTATGGAATAGACTCCCTTGCCATATCAAGCAGAGTACCTCTCTATCCTTTTTAAGAGGAACCTGGATGACTGGATGGGAAACAGAAAATACAACCCTGGGATCCCACCTGTGTCCCTGCTGGACAGGGGAAACGGGTGCTGACTTTGAAGGAACATGGGTGAAATTCTTGGCTAGACTTATAAGTGACTCTAGGCCAATAGCCTAGTATCATTCTATGAACCTATTACTTTAAATGTTTGCTGTATTTATTTCAAACTGTCCTGCAATGTTGTCTTGAATTATTCCCTGTGAGTCTGAACACTGTAGTTACTGTATTGATTATTGTCTTGTTCCTTTATTAGTCATTATTAAATATAGTTACACCTTGTAATTGTGCCTGGTCTTTATAGAACTAAGTAAGCTCTTAGAGTACTTGCATATGTATTTGGTGACACTGTATAGACCACTCCAATAACCCTGGTCTTGGTCACACTTACCATTTGGATAATAGGCACATCACACAGTAGGATTCGTCAACCTTTGGTAAGGGTCTTACAGTAGTCGATAAAGAAGTAGATTGTGGCTGTCAGAGCTACCTTTAAGTTTTGGCAGAAGGGGCCATATCTAGTAAACCTGTGCCAGCCTATCCCAGGACTGTGTGTGTGATTTATAAATAAAATCTCAAAGTGTGTGTGTCAGCTACTTGGGCAGGAACAGAAAGCACTGGTGGGACGCATAGGGTGATGGAGGTTCAGGCTTGACCACTCTGCTAAGATGTAAACCGTATAGCTGTGCCAGTGGGGAGTCTTATTGGGGATCTGGTGAGAGAGGGAGAAACCAGCCCCAGACTGACTGTGATCTCTGTGTGCACTGGAGGGTAGTTGTACTGTACTGTGTGTGTACTTGTCATTCCCACATTGTGCACGTCCCTCACTGGTGCTAGTGGTGAGGATTGCAGCTCCTTAATTACTGGGCCAGTTCAGGAGCATCACAGTGACAGTGCATACTGGTGGATACCACTGGCATATCACATTATGTACCATCATTGAGGCCCTCTCAGTCTACAAATGCCATACAGGATTATTTCACAGATTGTCCAGGTCACCCTGACCATTCCTGACATACTCTGGCTAGGTCAGTGTGTACTTCATACCTGTATCTGATTTCCTGACACCTATGGCTAGCATACTGGGAGAGCCCCTGCAGCAGGACAGCAGGTTATAGGTAGTAGTAGTGGGGACATGCTAGCTCTGGTTCAGCAGCAGTACATACATACTGAACATACAATGTAAGGGAAAGGATAAGTACCAAATAGTCATGTACCATTACTGTGTCCCCAGAGGTCTTGCATGTCACAGACACTTTCCCCGAACATTGTGGGAAACCATCACGTATTGTCCAACTGGTGTCCAGAAATACATATTTGTCTGGCAGGGGAGGGTCTACATCTATCAGGCATATGTACACATTCCACAAATATCTGAGTACTGTAGATGTCAGACACCTATGAGGAAGTCACCCTACAACACATATGCACTGCTCTCTGTTATTGTGTACTTGGATTTATTTATTTAACATTTGTTTACCAGGTTTGTCCAAATGGACAGCTAGTGTCCATTTTCAGTGGAAGCCCAGGGAATACAGTATAAAAGAAGAAATTACACAATAAACTCCATACAGTAAAAAAGAAGAACTTACACAATAATAGCTAAAGAAACTTAAAAGCTGTAATCAGAAGATAGCAGTCACTTAATTATGACCGCAGTACATTAAAAGTAGCAATTGAAAAAATGTAATCTGAAGTTAGAAAAGCATCATAAAAAAAGTAAACATAGTAGTCAGTCACCAAGGCCATTGACGAGGGGAAGGTGGTCCACACAGCCTACCTGCACCTCGCAAAAGCCTTTGATACAATACCCCACTCGGGCATTATAGATAAGCTCACCAGCTTAAATATAAACCCCTATGTCACTAGATGGATTGCAAACTGGCTCAAGGACAGAACCCACATGGTTAGAATTGCTGGAGCCATGTCAGACTCCAAACCAGTTACAAGTGGTGTCCCACAAGGCTCAGTCCTGCGACCTCTCTTGTTCGGTATATATTTCTCGGAGGTACAGGCCAACATGGAAGGACTGTGGCTGACCAAGTTCGCAGATGACTGCAAACTGGGCGCCATAATCGACTCTCCAGCCGACACAAGCATCCTCCAAAAGGGCCTCATAGAAACAGACAACTGGTGTCAGAGCCATGGCCTCAAGCTAAATGCCAAAAAGTTTATAGTCATCCCCTTTGGCAAAAACAAAGTGCCCACAAATTACCACATAGGTGGTAATCCATTAAGTACAGAAGAAGTAATTAGGGACCTGGGGACCCAAATTGATAGCAATCTCTCATTTGACAACCACGTAACCAAAGTAGTTAGAAAAACATTTTATATAGCCCACCTAATCATGAAGGGATTCACATCTAGATCAGGGGAGGTCATCGTGCCTCTTTACTCATCCCTCATCAGGCCCATAATTGAGTACAATGCCCCTTTTGGGATGTACCTTACCAGACACCTGCAGCAACTGGAAAGACCCCAAAAGTACCTCACCAAGAGGATCAAAGGGCTCAAACAGATGCCATATGCTGCCCGGTTAAAGAAACTCCAGCTCTACTCAGTGGCATACCGCCTGTTCAGAGGCGATCTGTGCCTGACATATAAAGCCATGTCCAACCCAGAATTAATGGACATGCTCCTCAGAAAATCCAAATCTCATCGAGCTACGCACTCGAGAGACTTGAACCTCAGCACTGAAATAAATAGGACATGCTGGAGGGACAGATTCATAACCCAGGGGCTCCCTTCACTCTGGAATAAAATCCCAGTCCAGGTTAGGCAGAGTCCCTTATTGACTCTCTTCAAGAGGAATCTTGATGAGTGGATGGGAGATCATAGGTTTACCCCGGGTATCACTTCTGTGTCACTGTTAGACAGAGGCACAGTATACTAACCTCGAAAAAGGGCATAGCAAAATAAATTTAAAATGGGTGGCGAAAGCCAAACACATTCTGGCTAGGCTTATAAATGCCCTAGGGCAGATAGCCTAGTATGAACCTATGAACCTATGAACCTATGAAATAGTTTATATTAAGTCAAAAGATTATGTCAGAGTATTGGTACTTAGAGCAGCTTAAGGAAGTAGTAGCTATGCAGGGTGCTGAAGGGGTTAAGGTGAGTCAAAGCAGTTACATAGCCAGTTGGTAAGGAAGTATGACTTAAGATATTTCTTGAAAGTTCTAGTGCTGTTTTGAAGTCTAATGCCAAGAGGGAGGGTGCTCCAGATTTTAGCAACTGCATTAGGAAAGAGAGAATCTGCAGAGGTATTTTTACAAGGAACTTTGTCAACTAGGGCTTTGTTGGTGGAGCAAAGTTGTCTATTTGTATTGTGGAAGTTTAGTAATCTAGCTAGGGCAGGGGATTTCCGAGGATAGTGCAGTATTTGGTGAGCAAGGATGAGTTGGTGGTAGTGCAGTACATTGGGACATTCAGGCCAGTGTAGTATAAGTAAGGAATGGCAGTGGTGGGAACGAGAATTGGAACTGGTTGCAAATCTGGCAATTTTGTTTTAACATATAGAGAGTTTATCAAAGTCAGTCTTGCTTCAGTTAGTTAGGATGGGTGATGCATAAAGTAGTGTAGATAGGAGATGGGTTCGGGCTAAGGCTATTCTGGACTCAGAAGTAAGGTACTTTTTGCTGCAGTATAAGATGTTCCAGGGATGTCCACATGCACCTGTATTAGCATTTACCTATTTGTGGGATGTAGGCTGGATGACATGGTACTGTAACGTTGCCCATAGGGGACACCCAGCAGTCGATGGCAGTAATGTGTGTGGACACATCACAACACAGTCTGTCACAGCAATCAAGCCATTTCTGGTATTCCTGGTACAATACGAGGTTACTAGGCTATGAGCCTAAAGCAGCCATATGCCTATGCCACATGTTAGCCCATGTGTATTCAAGGGGGCAACAGCTGATGTCCCCATCCAACAGGGACACAGGTGGTATCCCAAGGATGTATGTGCTGTTAACCATCCTATTGACCAGGTTACACATGCAAAAGTGTAGGTTGCTTCCCTGAGTGATGTGGACAGGGTGGACATTCCACCACAGGGAGATTGTCTGGGACACACATCCGAGCTGCCTGCAAGGCCAGTTCAGGTCACTCAACAGGTGGAGGTTGTGTGTGTGTGTGTGTCTTAACATAGTGCAGCATGACTTCCACTCGTGCAACAGTCCCAGCAATGTGGAGTCCATGATTGCCTGGCATGCTAGAGTGTAGTCACTACTGAGGAGTATGTATGAAATCAGGTAGAGGGTTGGCCTTATAGCCTATAGGTGTACAATAGAAGTGTGATGGCTTGCTATTTCCTGGTGGGGAACCTCTGTGACATCTCCATTTGCTGCATGTGCTGTGTGATGTGAATGATGAACAGAGAATTATGAACATTAATGGTCCCAATTGAAGGGAACAAGAAACATGAGGATCAGGGGGCCAATGCATGCTGTAATGCCAGTATGTTGCCGATAGCCACACACAGACTGTGCTGATAGATTGTAGGGGTATGATGTGGGTGTTAGCAGTGGATAGTTCTGGTAAAAGTGGATGTGTTGGGTCTATACATAATGGTGGCCAATGTATGTGGTTCTGTGATCTGTTTCCCTGTTCTTGTCCTTCAGGTGTGATGTAACAAAGATGGAACCCACCCTTCTCAAAAATGGAGACTGCTGCAATCATTGATATCCTCAGACTCCATCACCGGGTACTGGTGGGAAGGAGCCATCAAAACCAGCATCAACGCACTGCCCTATGGGCAGAAGTGGTAGCAAATGTCAACAATGCCACTGGGGCAGGAGCTACGAACAGGTCTGACACCGTGCCACAGACCTCATCCACAATGCATGGCAAAGAGCTGCAGCTGTGGCCAAGGACTGTACTGGCACAGGTAGAGGGCCTGCTACTCAAGCACCACTCTCAGCCACTGAAGAGTTCCTTGCAAACCTTGGTTCAGCCACTGCTTCCCAGGAAACCATGACTACATATGTCGTGGAGGTGGTTGGCACTAGATTCTACCATCGAGGAACATCCAGGTAAGGCCCCAGTGGGCATCAAATTAATACTGTAGCATTTATAGTGGCAGCCTTTGCATACCTGTATGCATATGTCAGGTCAATCTACATTTGTGGGTGGGGATTTCTAATGCACACATGCACACATATTGTGAATTTCAGCAATCTGGGTAGTATAGCAGCTTGTAGTGTACATGTTTATAAATGCACAGATTATGTGTACCAATGCCATGTGTGCGTGTGTGTGTGTGTGTGTGTGTGTGTGTGTGTGTGTGTGTGTGTGTGTGTGTGTGCTGACAGTAACACTCCCACACAACTCCATAGGTCCCTCTGGTGTGGCTGGGAAACATCAACCTGAAGCCAGTGAGTATGGAACTGTCATGTTGTGGCTCACCTATACCTTAGGCATGTTAAGGGCAGCCAGTTTTCCATTCACACAACTGTTAAGCTTCGACGTATTGCAATATGTGCATGTTCACTTATGGTGGAGTTCACTGCAGTGCATCGCATTTTTCATCACAAGAGCCTATTTACAGGAGCTGTAACATATTGGCACATACGTTTGTGATTTAGTAGGGGAACTTGAGACAGTGCCCAGCTTGCAGTCATCTGCAAACTTGGTCAGCCACAGACCACTGGTTTTGGCTTGCACCTCAGAAAAGTATATGCCAAACAGTACAGCCCCCAAGACTGATCCTTGGGGTACACCACTAATTACGGGTCTACTACTAGAGGTGGCTTCCCCTACTTTGACTGAATGGATTCTATCACTGAGCCAGTTAGCTACCCATCTGGTAACATATGAGTTGATGCCTAGCTGGGAGGGTTTATGTATAATGCCCAAGTTGGGAATAGTGTTAAAGACTTTAGCTAGGTCAAGGTAGGCACTGTGCACCATCTTTCCATTGTCCATGGCTTTGGTGACTGCTTCGAAGAAGTCGACCAAGTTTAACAGGCATGATCTACCTTTGGCAAAAACAAACTATGTGGGGTCAAGTGTTTGGAGGTTGACAATATCCTTGTTTATAATGTCCATGATAATGCATTCCATGACCTTGCAGATCAGGTTAGTTAGGCTGATGGGCCTATAATTGCCTGGGTCAGTGGACTCTCCACCTTTGTATAGAGGGATGACAGTGCCTGTCCTCCATTCAGCTGGGATGAAGCTGTTGCTCAGGCTGTGGTTGAATAGGGTGTCTAATAGAGCTAAGAGCTCATGCCTGAGTTCATGTAGGATACAGCCAGGGATGTTATTGGGTCCCATGGAGACTTTATTTTTTTTGCCTTTGAGAGGGCATTAAGGACCTGCTCCATGGTGATGATGAGAGGGGTGCAGGTGCTGGGGATGTCCTAGTTTACTGATGGGGGGACATGGGGGTGAAGTTTTCACTGAACCTGTCTGCCAGCAGGTTGGCTATATCTATGGTGTTTGTGTATGTGGTGTTAGTGACCAACAGTTCAGAGCAGATTTGAGTGTTGCATTGAGATTGCGGACATATATGAAGAAGGCCTTGTGATTGTACTTGGTGGATGTGGCCAGTTTGGACTTGAAGTTAGCCTTACAGGATTTCACCAGTGACCTTATTTGCTTGTTCAGACAAAGGAGAGATCATTTCCAACTTGGCACTTGCTTCTTCCTGGCCCTGGACAGCAATATTTTCCTTCTATTATAGAGTTTGTGTATTGCTGCTGTCCACCAGACAGGTTTACTGTTCCTTGAGGAAGATGATTTGGTCGTGTCAGGTATTGCTGAGTCCATACAGCTATGTAGGTGCTCATATAGTTTTTAGGTGTAGGCGTGGACATTAGTGCTAGTTCCAACTGAAGGGACAGTGGCTGTGAAACTGCTTTTACCTGCTCTGAGGAGATTGTAGTCAGCTTTGGAAATGTTCTTTCATTTGACCCTGGCAAGGAGGTGGTCAGGAGAGATGTGACTTCAAAAGTGATGGCGTTATTGTCAGATCGTACCAAGGAGGATGACACTGTAGGAGTGCTGCAGTGACTACTCATGTTAGTGAGGATCACGTGCAGGATATTTTCACCTCTCGTAGGGGTGTCAACCAGCTGATCCAATGCATTGTCATTAACGAAATCGAGGAATCTCTGAGCATTAATGGTTGGGCTAGAATAGGCCTTGCACTCTATGGTTGGGTGGTTAAAGTCACCCAGGATCAGGGTAGAGGGTTGAATTTTGATGGATTCAAGTAAGTCCAGATAGGTGGAGTGTGTGTCCTGAGTCATGGTTGGGGGTCTGTAGCTTGCTATGATTTGAATATGTGTTTTGTCAACAGTTATCAACAGTTGTTTGCACTTGGAGTGTCTCCTGTGCATCCAGTGGAGGCTGGTGACTTCATATTAAAGGGGGGCTGCAGGAGACAGCTGAATGGGTGGGCCAATGGGAATGGGTGTGGCCAACTAGAAAGGAGTGGAGCTATGCTAAAACCCACAAAAACTGGGACTTTAAATACACTGCCCTGGGTGCCAAACCATTATTATGAGAATCCAATCAAGACAAAATGAATTGCAGAAGAAAAGAAATATGTCAATGCACTGACTACATGACAGCTTACTTAATATCTAGATGGAAACAAAAAAGGTTGTGAGGCATGAAAAAGTAAATTATTTTTTAAATACATTACTGGAATGCCAGTCAAAATCAAGTATTGATATAGAAAAACAAGCAGCACTCAACTCAAATCACTTCTCCTTGCACTGCAGTTCTAATTCATAGGTTCATAGGTTCATAGATTAGTACTAAGCTAACTGCCCTTGCGAGCCATTTTAAGCCTAGCCAATTATCCCTTGTGAGACTCGAACCCCGCACCTTGTGTTTGTAAGGCAAACACCTTATCCATTAGGCCACCCTCTGCACACTTATACTGCATAACTGCTCGTTGCCTATTCAGCTTTATAAAAGTACCAAGTAACATGCTGAAAGTAGCAATCTCTGTGATACCCCCACTTGCAAAAATGCTTCTTATCCAAAAAACCTGCTGCCTGGCAACAACTATTTACTTGTTTCATGAGAAAAACAAGATCAAAGTAAAAAATGAACAGCAAACAAGAAACAAGCTCAAGATAAATTGCTTAATGGATTACTGCACAGGTTATAGACCACACATGATAGATTGTCATTCTGTTCAGATTATGGGTAAAGCCTGCAAAGATGACTGCAAGTCTCCAACCAATGTAATGAACTTCTGAAAATACTGTAATCCTGTCCTTTATTACAAATAGTATCATACACATTTCAATACCTAAGGCTTACATGCTATCTGGTTATGTAAATATTCTCTGCATGGCAACAACAGAAAGGCTTTCATTGTTGGAAATTCTTTAACATTATGCTTATTAAAGTTTACTTGCATCTTACAGTCTTAGACAAGCTTACCTGATGGTCATTAAAGCATTGCTACTTAAACACAGAGCAACAGGCACTGCAACGGCATGCATTTTCTGAAGAAGAAGAAGCATAAACCAACAGTATAAAAATATGACAGAAAACCAGAACATTCTGCAAAATCAAGGACAGATGAAAAGCCACTGTAGTACTTGTGTCTACCTTGGATGGGGGGAATACTCTGCACACTTATACTGCATAACTGCTCGTTGCCTTGCTTGGACACATCCAGAGTCACTATGTGGGGGAGTGGGGTGCAACAAGTATGTCACAATTTGAAATGTCTCTGGCTGATGGTGATGGCGCTGACACATCTGTCATACCTCTCAGCCTTAGAGCAAGAAATCTGGGCAAAACCATAAAAAGAAGTGGGACGAAGGCTCAAAAATAAGGACATTTTTTAAATATTGCTCTTATAAACTTAGAAAGATAATAGAATAGTAGGTCTTGCATTAGTATGAATTTTCTGAAGGGTATGAAATCTGAAACTCAAAATGTCTGACACTATTTTCTAACGTCAATCTTTAATGATTTGCCACTAATTTGCCAGAAAACCATAATTTTATGAAAAACGGACCAAAAATGTGATGCAAAAATATAAAATAGTCACACAATACAGCTGGAAACCTGTCAAAGAAGGGACACTTTTTTAATATTAGTACTGTTAACTTGAGCAGCTGACAAAATAAGAGAATCTATATGCATTTCTGAAATTAAAAGTAATCTATAACTTTGATCATTACAATTATTTATTAATTATAAACCCTCCACATTTTCTTCCTAATTTTCCATTTTGCAGATGGATTATTAGAGGGAGAGCAACATTTTGAGCCATAATCGGAGACAGTTGAGAGGTTTGGATATACCTAATTCAATAAAGCAATTTATTTGTGCATACTTGTTAACCTCTTAAGGCAGGAAAGCTGGACAAGGCCAAATATATTGGGGGAACATAAAAACAGTACTAAAAATTGCTCTTGTATAAACTTAGTTGACAGAACAAGAGGTCTTGCTTTAGCATGCATTTTTCTGAAGAGTATGAAGTCTGAAACTCATTATCTGTCATTATTTAGTGACTTCATTCCTAAATGATTTGCCAGAAAAACCACAAATTTTATGAGGAACAAACCAAAAATAAGAAGCAAAAATCTATTCATTCTGCAAAAAATCTGGACAGTTAAGAGGTATACTTCAGCTGGGGCTGTCTGAGTTTGCCGCCCTTCTCCCTCACAAAATCATGGTGGAATGGGGCGTCCCCCCTACAGCTATTCCACTGTCCCATTACTTGGCTATTTCGCCCCATTTACCATGCACACTGCTTTACTTCTATGATAATTTGGATTTCATTTAAAAGTATTTTACATTTTACAGCACAAACACTAATAGACATCTGCTAAACAAAGGAATGCAGTCTCACAATGAAAATAAACTTGGCATTAAAACTTCTTTGCCCTTGAAACTCACATTCATTGAAACAGCATTGAAACTCACATTCAAAGAAAATGCATCTGGGCAGTGGCAGATAAAGATTAACTTTGGGCTGTTTTCAAATCATAGGCCCCTTGCACAGGAAACATACACATGTTCTTTGATACACCTTTCTGATTGTATTAAATTATATTCCTTGTATAATACAGTATAGCTGTTAGAGTGCATTTTAAATGTATTGTTCTCAACATTTTTCCAGTAAACAATGAGACAAAATGCATGTGCCAATAATGAGAAAACTGCCCAGTTCAGAACATTTCCATCATAAAAGTCTACTCAAACTTCTGCAATCCATCAGTATCAGTAAATATGCGCAAACTTTGCAGACATAAAAGTCATCTAAATAATTTCACATTAAAGAGATTTGTAACTAATGAAGAGGTTGCTGTTAGCAAACAACTTTATATTTCATTGTTTCATCTACAAAGTGCTGTTGCTGTTGAATAAATTGCCTATTTTACATTTAAAAAATGATAAGCTAGCAATATTGCAATAGGGAATGGATGACAAACTGATATCAGGTTCATCATTACTAGGTATCTCTGGCAAAGAGGACATTCTCAGGACTGCAGCGTCCACCACCTTTAAAAATACAACATAGTACAGTATCAGCAATGCCTCTATATACTGTGGGAGTAGAACCCACAGCCTTCTGCATCAAATGCAAGTAAACTACTTGCTGTGCTATTAACAATGCAAGCAGACTTATCATAAGCAGCATTAAACTTCTCTTCAAGCTCTCAGCTCCTTGTAAAATCCACTCGACAATCAACTGTATCTCTCAACTTTGAAGCACAAGAAATGTGGAAAATGCCAAAATGTGTTCGGGGGGGCAACCCCCCAAAAACTATGGACACCTTTTAAACATTGCTTGTATAATCTTGGAAAGTTGTTAGAATAAAATGTATTTTATCACTATGCATTTCACTGCCAAGTCTTGAACCCAGGACCCTGTACACTACAGTAAGACCAAATCAACTGTTTCTTAAGAGGCAAGTAGACTGAAACTTAAATGGCTATCATTTAGTGAACTCAATTCTCCCCATAGCTCTCAACTTCTTAAAACAAAACACCTAGACAAAGCCAGTAGTGGGGGAATACATCTCCCAAACATATTCAATGAATTCAGTTCTCACCATAGCTCTCAACCTCTTAGCACAAAAAACCTGGACAAAGCCAATAATGGGGGAATACAGCCCCCCAAATCAGGGCAAATGTCAAATATTGATCTTATAAACAGAAAATTGCTAGAATAAAAGGTTTTGTGTTATCACGTACTTTCTGAAGAATATGAAGTCTGAAATTCAAATGCCTGTCATTATTTAGTGAAACCACACATTTTATAAAAACAAAAATATGAGGCAAAAATTTCATAAGTGGTGGTGGGTAGGGAATTCAAGCTTTTGCTACCTGCTCCCAAGGTATGGGGTTTGAGTCTAGCCACCAGGTATATTTTCTGAGTTCTCTCTAGCCTCCAGGTATATTTAACTGGGGCATTTCACACACACACACACACACACACACACACACACACACACACACACACACACACACACACACACACAAAACCTGAGTAGCAAACTCTGTTGATAAAATGCTAGCCCAGGTCTGTTGCATTCAAGTTTGTCTATTCCTGCCTGCGCCCAGCCTGCAAATGTTGCAGTCTATGCAGTGTAACTGCATAGACTTATGGGATTTCTTCTGTTGAATGCTGTCTTCCTAATTCGGACTGTCTCACCAGCAGTCTGGATTGGGCGCAAGCTCCGGACTGGTTCATCAGCAGTCCAAATATTGGGAAATGCCATAAGCACGCATGCTTTACAGCTGGTTTTCTGTTCATTTCTTTCTTTTTTACAGCTGGGGGGGGGGGCTGCAGTCCTGCAATCCAAAAGCATGAGCCAGCCATTACGTATCCTTTACCTACCTACAGAAACAAAGGTTTTAATAATGACAGTAACAATGTTAGTAATTATAACAGTGGTGAGCAACTTTCTGATGACACAGGTCATAATGATATGAATGTTAACAACAGGAAAGTAATTTTTTAGCATCACCAGAACTACCTAGAAGGCCGCAGAGTTTAATCAACAGGAACCAGGGGAATCAGAGGAACTGGGGGAAACAATGGAGAAATCGCTCCTACCAAGTGAACCGATTCATTTTTTGATTATTTTTCATCATACCAAGACTTTGAACCCACTGAAGTTAATGATGAGCTAAGATGTAATGTCATTATTAAAGATGTTTTTTCTGTTTATAATTTTTCTCAAATTTGTATAAATTTGTATAAATGACAACCACATGCCTGTTCTTAGCAAAGGTTTCTCTTTTGTACCTAGTTTTTTATTAGATATTGCCAAGGTTCTTACTAATTTAAGTTTTTTTACTAGGGAGCTGAATTTAAGAATGTTTTTTCATGATAAAGATGAACTTTTTAATGGCAAAATAATACTGAAAAGAAAAAGCACTTTTTTACCACCAATGAATAATTCTGTTGCACTGTTTGATATTACATGTGAGAAAGGGATATGTGATATTTTTCACAATGTTACAAAGGGTAGTGATAATTTAACATGTAACGAAAAGGATGCGTTCAAACAATTGTGTAATGACCATCATGTTAGAGTTATGAAACCTGACAAGGGAGGGGGGTTGTTCTGATGGACCACAATGACTATGTATTTAAAATATATGCGTTACCAAATGATAGTTATACCCATGAAAGTGTTTCAAAAAATGAATTGTGTAGAGCATATGCTAAGATTGGATGTTATATGATTTTTTAACTCAAGGAGTATTAGATTCAGTTGAATACAAATATTTGGTTGTTGAGACCCTATATCTTTGGGATTCTCAAAATCCACAAGGATTTATAAGACCCGCCATTTAGATCTATTGTGGCAGCAACAGGCTCCAAAACAGAACCTGTGGCTGCATACATTGATTTTTGGTGCAAACCATTATTAAGCAATTATGTTCACATACTAAAAGATTCATGGCACTGTCTACAGATTTTGAGGGATATTGTAATTCCAGGTGATTTTTTTATTTGTCACTATTGATGTAATGAACTTATTTACAGCTATCCCACACAATGAAGGTTTGAAATTATCTCAGGAAACCTTAATGGTGGAGAACGATTGAGACAATGTTAAAAGACAGTTATTAGTGGAATTAATGGACTTGGTGTTGAACAACAATTTTGTAGGTTTTGAGGGAGAATGTTTTCATCAAATATCAGGGGTAGCCATGAGGGGCCGAATGTGCATCTATTTATGCCAATTTGGTGCTAGCCCAATGGGAACGGAAATGTGTATCTCCATCAATTTATTATAGCAAAATTATAACATGGCTAAGATTTTTGGATGATATATTGATTTTTTGGAAAGGTACCCAGGAAGAACTAGCATCTTTTATTACTCATCTTAACGCTACTACTTCATTTTTAAGTTTTACATACAAGGTAGCTGTAGAGAGTATAGATTAACTTGATATAAGACTGGTATGGGACAGGACTAACAAGAAACTGCAATCAATGATTTTCATGAAGGAAACATATTGTAATTCCTTTCTCCACTATAACAGTTGCCATCCTATGCATCAAAAGAAAAGCATAGTGAAAGGACAAGTGGTATGAATTTCAAGATTAACAAGCAATGACACTGATTTTGAGAATGAGATATACACATTAATTGGTATGTTTAGAGACAGAGGATACCCATTTAAAATGTTGATTGAAACTAGAAATTATGTTATGCAGAACAGGATCAACATATTTATTCCAATATTAAACACAGAACCAGGTGTTAACAACAACAACAACAACAAAAAAAAGTTCTGTCAACTGATAATATGTTAGTTCTCCCATACAACAAGGATGCCTTGACAATTACATCCATAGTTCATAACACTTGGAAGACAATTTTGATCAAGACACTATGAACAGCCTAGGATTGTTTCCTAGAATTACCTATAGTAGGGGCCCTAACATTAAAAACTTATTGGAGAAGTAACAAACAAAAACAAGAGGTTTAGCCTCCAAAATGTCAAAGTGTAATGCTTGTAATGCCTGTAAATGTATTAATACAAGTTCATATGTTGCAATTGATGGTTATTATCGTACCCTTCCATGTCCTGGTAAATGCAACTGCAACACCAAGATGATGTTCTACTTAGCTACCTGTATATCCTTTCCTGTTTTCTATGTGGGTAAAACCACTAGAAAACTCAAGGAAAGGATATTAGAACATAGTAGAGACATCAAGAAAGAGAAAAAGAGAATGCATTATATATGCATTCTAAGAACTGTAACAATTTCAAAAAATTTCTGTTCTTTGTCATCAACAGAGTGTTTGAGTATGGTAGGGGTGGAGACTTGAACCTATATCTTGAGAAACTAGAGTTTGAATGGACACTAAGCACTAATGCCACTGTTTGTCCTGGCATAAATGACAATATCTCATTAGTGCCAGTGTTAAAATTAAGGGCACTGGAGATCTGAAAATACTATATTTAAGGTCTATTTATTCTGGTTCCTTGGTTCCCTAAATACATACAGTACAATGTAATTATTATGTAGTGTAAGCAGTGTGTATTTTTATTTAACATTTTTACCCAACAATTTTAAATTAGTTATTTTTAACTAAGTTATACAACATATTTATTTTATTTAGCACTAGCATTTAATAACAATTTGCTATACTTGAATAAATATACATTTATATGCATATCTAAATGTGATTTTATTGAACACAGCACTTTTCTCATGCTGATGTAGTGTATTTTTAAATACATATTAATTAATTTCCCTATTGCATTGATCATGTGACTGTGTTAAGAAGTTTACTTAAGCTTGCATTTGAATTTTAACAGTTACTCTGATGAAGCCCTTGGAGCCATAGGGTGAAAGCGCTTAGTCTTTTTCTGCAACAAAGTTTGTCAAGTCTTACCATTCTGTACGGATTTGGTGGTGATTTTTATTTTTATTTCACCAGTTTTGGAAGTGTGTATGTCTGATAAATATTGAAACGCTATCTCCTTTTGGCTTTGTAGGCCTCCATTTGGGGTCTGGATGTATGGTAGTTTGAGTAACCCGGTAAGGTTAAGGTGCTCTCCACAGCTTTAAACCAGGTTTCAGTGACTGCACAAATGTCAGCATCCTCCAGGGCAATGAGTGCTTGCAATGAGTGCAGTTTCATGCTAAGATTGTTAGCATTTAGCAGCACGACCTTTAAATTTCGTTTGTAAGAATTTTCCACTTTAGTAATTTTGTGCTCATGACTTTACATTAAAAAGGCACAATGGCAGAGGTACAAGCCTTTGCCAGAAGTCAAAAGCCCAGGGGAGACAGATGAAGGCCATCTCTGGCAAAGTATCATAGTCTCTCAATCATGTACTGGCTTGTGACTAAGACATCAAGGATCCTAGGTTCTTAATGCAATTGCATCTCTTACATATTGTGTTCCTAGGTGGTAGTAGTAGAAGGTTGTCTGTGTACATAATGTGACGGCTACACTGTCTCATGATGCCCATATCAACCAGACTAGCAAGAGAAACCACAGGAAACTGTCCATCTATGGTTATCAGAATCTGTGGAAGAGAGGTCAGTGATAGTAGAGTGGATACTATCTGAGGAGAGTACCTATATGGCTGGATAAAATCAAAACAGTAGCTGCAGGTGAGGGCCTCACTCACACAAGAGTGCTGTTAGGGGAAAAATGCAACTGAGATAGCTCACAAAGGGTGAAAACAGCACAGTGGCAGTACAGCAAACAAGCACAAACCCACACAAATTCTGGATTTAAATACCAGAAAAACAAAGGTAAAATAAAAACACTGGAACTGACCAATCAACCCTTGTCCCTGAGCTCTTAGCTCAACACCCTATGTCATACCATTTCCAACCAGCTCACTTACTCCCAGTAAGTGCAGACAGGCCCCGGCCAACAGTAGATGGCATAGCAGGAAACACAGGAATCATACAAACAGATCTAAATGCAGCAAAACCTGTAACCAGACTATGCTAAAGATATTTAAACTCTGTTTAGCTCAATTTAACACAGAAGAACAGACATACACTTAAATATAACAGTAGCAAACAAGAACAGATTGATTTAAACAAAAACCTATAAAAAACTCAAAACTGAACCCTGTCCCAGCAGTTTTCAATCAGACAAGTTCTAACTGCACACTCAAGCCACCAGGGTGCAGGGGAACTCTCTCCAAAAAGATGGCCTAGATTAATGCTCAAGTTATACAAACAAAGCCAGATTTAGTGGGTCTGAATCTAGTCTATGCTACAGCAAACAAGGCATACCAATTGCAGAAAGACACAGTTCAAATAAACATGCAAAATAAGCCTTTAACAAGCAATTCCCAGCTCAGAAAGGCAAAATCTGCTATCTCCTCCCACAAGAGTGCAGACCACAAACCTTCTGAATGTAAAATAACTGGCCTGAAGCCCAAGTGCTTAAACCAGAACTAAGACACTTTTAGAATAACCCAATTTAGAAGGATGTAAGTGACCTCTCCTGCCACAAGAGTGCAGACCACAAACCTTCTTAATGTAAAACAACTGGCCTGAAGCCCAAGTGCTTAAACCAAAAGGCTTAGAATAACAGTTAAAATTTAATCAGGCTACTAACAAGCAGTAATAAATGCAGCAAAATAAATGCAATTGAGTACTTTTAAGAACAGGCAGCAAAAGTAGGAAGAAACACAAATACAGTAAAATTATTTTTCTTTTGGGTTAAGTGGGAAGGGATGAAACATGATAATTTAAGACTGGAAAACTGGGGGGGGGGCTTCCCAAATGATCTCTCTCTACTCAGTAGAATAAGCTAATGAGATGGAACTGGGAGGAGTGTTCAAAATGAGATTTATAGGAGGGGTGGGCAATTTAAAAGCCACCAAATATAAGAATACAACAAGGACTGGGCTGGTCAGAGGGGGAATTCTTAGAACTCCAACAGAACAGAAAACTCAAAACAAAACAAATGTAATGCTAGAATAAGGTACACAATAGAAGTGATCAAACCTTAAATAAAGAGCTTCAAATCAACATTAAATGCAGAGATGACTGATACGCAGAGCAATTCATACCACACAAACACTTCAGCTTACTACAGATATTTCTAAATAAAAGAGGAATGATGTCTCTCAGATCCCCCCACTAATTAACTAATGCTATTCACAGTTTGCAAAGGAATTATTTGGTAACTATTTTAACCGACCCTAGCCAAAAACTCTTAAAACTCCAACAGAACAGAAAACTTAAAACTAAACAAATGTAATACTAGAATAAGATACAAAACAGAAGTGATCAAACCTTAAATAAAGTGCTTCAAATCAAAATGAAATGCAGAGATGAGTGATACTCAGGGCAATGCAGACCACACAGACAGATATACTACATCCCCTTCTATATGTAAAAGATTTTACATTTCCCTAGTTCCTTACTATTAATAAGGCAAATGCAGATGAGTGGATGTTGTCTGATACAAGGACATATTCAACATTCAAAGGTCTTTCTCTGAGACAGGTCTGAAAGTAATAATCAACATTAATGCTGGGTTAGCTCAGATTATATCAGTGTTTGTCACCTGTCTTCAATTCCCAGGCTAACAGCAACTAACATATATTTTAACTTATCTGCGTCAGAAGTACATATCTGTCTGATGTTTGTGTATAAATGGAAGTCATAACACAGTTAAACACCTTTACATTTTCAACCTAGTAATTATTTATGTTTCAGGACAATACAAAAACCTCTAGCTGTAGACATTTATGTCTGCTTGCTCCACTGAAACTGAGATAACACATTTGTAAAACAAGTTCAGCAAATTAAGATAAAAAGAGCACCAAAACAAAGAGAGAGAATAAATCCAACCACAGGACTACCAACGTAACTTTGTTAAGCGCTTTCACTCACTTTAATGCACATGAGCTTCTTCAGAACAAACACTCCATTAATTACAAACTGTTTAAATACCATTTGATATCAAATCACATGACTTTCATTTTGAAAAACCTTAAAGTGAAATGACTAAATACATTTAAATTGTTGAACCAAACTATTATTTGATGCACATATTGTCACCATAATAATAATATCTAATCAAGTGGTTTAAATATCCATATAATAAAAAACTATAAAATTATAAAATTATTTAATCTTAGCCATCTGCAGAAAACATTTCATGTTGACTGCACCATTAAGGCCAGGATGTTTGTCAGCTAATAATAATATCTGCCACAAACTTTCCTTACACTCTAAAAGTGTCTTATAATCACTGGAAAACAAGTCAGTGTTAATCCTTTCCAAAACAAAAAAAGAAAATTTCTTAAACAGTACACATTCTGTGGAATGAACAGCCAGAGCATTGTTGACATCCTTCTTTCTTATAGCTAAACAATGCTCATAAATTATTTTATTTAATGCTCTCATGGTTTTCCCAACATAGAACTTTTGGCATGTGTCACATGTTGCACAATATACCACACTGGTTGTGTTGCAACAGTAATGCCCTCTAGCCACAAACTTTCTTTTTAAATGTTTGAAATCTAAACTAGACACATTACTCATGTATCTACACTGTTTACATTTACCACATGAAAAACTTCCGACTGAACAAACTACTCTGATTTTTCTTAAATTCTAAAATGTGCTTGATGCTAGTTACCTTTTTGTAACAAAAAATGGTTTGTCACCTAAAATCTTGACCAATACTGCAATGCCCAAAATTACCTTCCAATGTTCCAAGAGAATCTTTCTTATTACACTCATTTCATTGTAAATAGGCATAGGAAAAGCCAAAATGTAATACTTGTAACCACCATTCGTGGCACTATGAGATGTGACCTTACAGATGACATGGTTGCCCAAAATTGGACATGCAGAAGTGACCCTAAGTTGTATAACTTCCTGAACAATCCTGTGAAGCCAATTCAAGTCATAACCTCTTTGTTGAAAAAAACTTATATTTGTCTACTTCTTCTAAAAAACTGAATATTCAGTGGTCAATCTGCTGAGTCGTATAAAATGACCTTTGACAACCCCACTTTTCATATGGTCAGGTTCAGTGTATTTACTTGAAGTTTTGCAGCTTATGTCTGTATGTTCGAGGCTTCCAGCTTCTACTATTACTACACACATTTGCATAAGTATACTTTACATACATTTCTGTTCTTTGCCAGTACAGTACACTGTGGTTACATTCTTGAAGCTCAGTCATACCTCTCAACCTCTTACAGCAAGACCTCTGGACAAAGGCCAAAAGATAGTGACACTTTATAAATATTGCTCTTACGCACAGTTTATAGAATAGCAGGTTTTTCACTCACATGAATTTTCTGAAGGATATGACATCTGACATTCAAATGTGTGGTATTATTTTATGACTTCAGTCTTGAATGATTTGCCAGTGATTTGCCAGACAAAACACAAATGTATGAGTAAATGACTACAAATATGAGGCAAACAGGTGGTCACTCTGGAAAACTGTGGACAGTTGAGAGGTATGAGCTCAGTACATAACATACAGTTTAGCACACACTTCCCCACCAGTTGTCTAATATCCACATAACATATATAGGTCTCTTACATTTGTAAGACAAGCATATGTATCATATTAATATTCACACATGACATGATTATTAACATCCCAGTTATCTGGGCTTGCAGTGTCACAGTCAGTATTGTACAACAGACAATCCAGTACTGGTCATATGTGAGCTGACCCTTGCTGGAGTGACTCAGGGGCCAGAGATGTGATCTATGTCACTGCAGACAGAGCCATCAGGGATGGCCATAGGTTCTGGACAGCAGACTAACTGCAGCATGTCAGTCCAAGAAGTGTTGTTGACACCTACTGTTTAAATTGCTATTTCCCATGACTGCATCACCCCATCTGCATTCCATTTCATGCTTAATTTTATGACATATCTGGTATAGTGCTGTACTCCTTTGTCAGAAGAAATCCACAAGAAGTGTTCTAAAGAATCGCAGTCTGTCTTTATAAAGAAAGTGTCAGACCTGTTTAGCATTGGCAGCAGCTTGCCTTTTGTAGGTAATGCTCATGAGCAGGTGATGGCCTGTGCACCAGTCTGTGTCTCCCACTTGCTAATTGCATCCAGAACAGCTATGTTGCCTTTCCATTAGCCAATGGCATGGCAACACAGTGCTATAAATAAGGCCTTCATGTGGGCCGTGCCCCTTTTCCTGGAGGAGGACATTATCGAGGTGTGGGAGCTACAGCATCATAGAAGGTAGGTGGAAATACTGTCCACTGTTTGGACTAATATGTTATGTCCACAGTTTTGCATGCTATGTCTGAATACCTCTCAACCTTTTAGCACATGAAATCTGGAGAAAGCCCAACAAAATGGGGGGGGGGGGGCAAAGGGCCAAAAGTAGGGACAGATTTTAAATATTGCTCTTATAAACTTAGAAATTTGCTAGAGTAATGGTTTATTTTGACATACATTTTCTGAAGGATTTGCAGTCTGAAACTCAAATGTATATAATTATTTATTGACTTCATTCCTCATATCATCCCAATGATTTGGCAAGAAAACCACAAATGTTATGAGGAACAGGCCCAAAATATGAGGCAGAAATCTGGACATTCTGTGGAAATCTGCACAGTTGAGAGGTATTTATGTCTGGCCATTTTTAACTGACTTTCGGTTTCTGTTGCAGTGTACTGTGTAAATGTGTGTTGGAGTGAGTAAAGAGACAGGCAGATGGGAGTGTCATAGATCCTTTATTATCAGACTGTGCATGCTGCTACAATTGATGCTGGTCTATCAGCTGTGTATGTTTGTAGGAACAGACTGAGACATATCCCTTAAAACTTCAACATTCCACCCCCACCAACCCTTTATGTTTGGCTGTTGTGTAGATGCCCTGCTCTAGGTGTTTAGGAGCAATGTTAGGTCTGTAGCAGGTAGTTGGACATACTACTGCATGTGTAGCAGGCCACAGCTGCTGCATTCTTGCCAGGAGTCAGACTATGGATTGATAAGACATTGATTGTGAAGACATTGGGGAGAGCAAGCTGTTACTGTCAGTGAGGGTGCAGTGTCAGCTGTTGTGTCACAGCATGGCCTGGTTGAGGGTACCCACAACAGTCCAGGTGAAGGGTGTGTCTGTGGTGCATATGTTATGTAATAGTGCCACCCAGAGAGTGTTAGGTAACATTTAGTAAACATATTCATAATTGTGAAATGTGTCCCACCCTGCAGACCTTTAACGTGCTACTGTGGGTGGCAGTGAATGCAGTAGGAGCAACCAGTTTTGATGGACATTGCAGGGCTCCATTATTCCTATGTTGTACTGACATGCATATAGTTGTCCTGCCACACACCAGGCTGTGGGCCAGGACTGTGAGTGTCTAGATGTGACAAATGGTAGAACTGTAACAAATGGAGATATCAAGTTATTATAATGACAAATGTATTTGTAAGACATATTTGCATACATACAGTGTGTAACACAGGATTAGCATGGGCATGTGTGTTCTGATGTTTTTGACATGTGACACAGAGCTGTCATGCTTTTTTAACCCCAATCTGCACTGCCTTGCTAGTATGTGAGCACACAGAGTAGGTTTAATGAGGATACTGCCATACATAGGGGACACAACTGTGGATATTCAGCAACAGTCTGTGCAGGTGTCAGATCTACCTGATATCGTAGGCCTCCCATACATCCAGCAGCATTTATTTGTCTGTGTCAGAGGCTCAAGTACGCTGTGATTTGGCCAGTATATATAGGAGTAGTGTGTGACTGGCAATCAGAATATGTTTGTAAAAACTGGTTATACTCCAGAGGTCAGTTGGATAACTGATATGTTGCTCTGACTGTAATTCAAATGGTTCTGGATTCAAACTTTAGCAGTGATGTCTTTTTTCCCTAAAGTTACATCCATGTAGTGCATGATATATTTACAAATGCATCCCCAGAGCTGATTTTGGTATACTGGTGTGTTGCTGTGACTATGGTTCAGAAGGTCCTGTGTTCCAGAGTTGTCAGCTTTGTCTTTTTTCCCTAACGTTACATGACTGTAATGCATGATATATTTACAAAAGCATTACTCAATCCCACATCTGAGTTAGCATAGTGGTGCATTTCTCTAAACATAGTGTACAGGGTCATGAGTTTGAGACATGGCCAGGATGTCTTTTTTCCCTAATGTTAAATGACTATAATGCTCGATATATTTAAAAAAAAAAACATTAAAATTTGTTGCAGTTGATTTGGTTTAGTGGTGTGTTGCTTTGACTCCAGGCACAGAGTCCTGGGTTTGAAACCTGACAGAGATGCCTTTTTTCCCTAATGTTAAATGACTGTAATGCATGATATCTTTACAAAAGCATTGGCAATTCTCACAGCTGATTTGGTGCAGTAGTACATTGCTCTGACTGTAGTGCACAGGGTCCTGGCAGTGTTTATTATTTTAGTGTTTATTATTTTCTTGCTGGGCAGAACAGTGACTGAATGAGATGGAGTAATTAAAGTAGTTTTAAGCAGTTATTAGTGGGTTTGCACAGTTTTGCATGATGCTAAGCAATGCCAAGCAGCACTTAGTCCTGCTTAGCTTTGCTTAGCACCCTTATTCCCACTTAAACCCATGCTAATTGCAATAAAAGAAAAGAAAAAAGGGGTGATAAGAAAGTGGTGAAATGGGGGCAAGCAGAGGGAAAAACATTATGAAAGGCAGCTAGGGATGTGCAGGATGGGTATAGGAAAGGACTATAGCTCTCCATTTTTTGTGCAGAAACAGCTGTGAATGATGCGATTAATTTGGAATTTAGAGTCTCACAACCCACATGGAGGGATGTGGGCGACATACATTTGTCGATTAATTCAAGAGTAAATTGATTAACATCAGTGTATGTGGGGCCAAAATTGAGAGCTATGTATGGGATGAGTTTCTTTTTGTGAGGACAGATGCCCCCCCCCTTTTTTTAGGTGAGAGTGAGATGTTGGGGAAGGATTGTAGGTATGTTTGGGAAGGTAAGTTCGGTACGGGTGGTTGCTTTTGCAGACAGACAAGACAGCAGACAGGGGTAGTGTATGACACATGAGGGGATAAACTTCTTGGATGGGGAGGGTGGTTGGGAATTGGAGGGCCACATGCCCCCAGATGGAAACAGTGGGACTGAGGTCCTCACCCATGGGCAGTCACCACTGCCCCTTCATGACCCCAAAGGTGGCTGTGCTGGGGGCTGGACAACAGGGCCAGCCTGCCATCAAGGTGTGCCGGTCTGCCCTTGATCTGGCACAGGCATACATCCAAGTCCTTCTGGATGACCCTGCACACCATACCACTGAACTGGTGTTGGGTGACAGGGTCCTCTCCCCTCCCGTTCCCAGGGGGGATGGGCTCCATCCCCTGACATGATTTCACTTGAGGGTGGTACAGGTCCAGCAGAGGAGACAGTTCAAGGTTGGGTCCCAGATGTGCTGGGACCTGGTGCCACAGCCAGATGAGGTGGGACAAGTGGATCCGCTGGGATCTTCCTACCCAAATGTGCTATGGTGTTGAGGTTTTTCAAGGTGTATTGGTTAGTCATGAACAAAACATTTTCAGCATTAGTTATGACAGCATTCATGGATGTTCCAATTAACCCAGAACAATAGAATTGGGAAAATTGCACGGCAAACAGAACACATGCATAAATGGAATAACAGTCATTATTGTAACAGCATGCCAGTAACAGATATGGCAACAGGCCACCAACAATGTAATTGGAACAAGATATGTTAGTATGCAACCATTTCAGTATATATGAACAATAATAGAACACATATCCCAACATTAGGTTTTGAGAACAACATACCCACAGTATATGAATAATAATTACTGATGCAAATAAGGGGTGGGGGAGAGAAATACAGTCCATTAACAACTGCATAGGCTTATATTTTTCACAACAGTGCTGTTCAATACTCTACAGGTCTGCCCTCACTTTACATCTACCTGACGCCTAGAGCTACTGTATCACATACATACCTGTTAATCTGTTGACCTGGAATGCAATGGGGCAAGCTGTGACAACTCTAGGTACATGAGTAGAGGGGACTCGTATATGTCAAGGTTACATATATGACTAACAAGGTGTACCTTGCACTGATGTTGTGTGAGTGTGCTAATGGTATACTTCTATTGGATTTATATCTGTGTGTAAGGTTATTGGCAATAGTGATCACTGGCCATGACAGCATGACACACGAGAGACATGTATCGGGAATAGTGCATAGTGTATATAGCTATCCTGCTGTCATTTGTAGGCATGGGGCTGGGCACTGAAACATTTGTACACAGTTTATTACTGTACCCTTCATACAGCTAATACAAACATTTCTTTACCTGTGAGCCCTGTGGCAAAAAATATCTGTTAACACTACCTGATGGTTTCTACAAATACTCAGGATTACTTGTGTGTCACTAAGAACACATGTTCGTACCAGTCCCTGGATCCAAACCATGGCCTGTGTGTGCAAAAATTAACAACATATATAGCTATTCCTTATCACACTGAGCTACTGTGGCACTGCTGTCTGCTGCTTGACTCATTTGTGCCTACAGAGCCATGGACGAGGGTAAGGCGGTTCACACAGCCTATCTGAACCTCACCAAGGCCTTTGACACCATCCCCCATGCTGGAATCATAGATAAACTTACTAAGCTGGGCATTAATTCCTACATCACTTGATGGGTTGCCAACTGGCTCACTGACAGAACCCACACTGTAAAAGTAGCCGACTCCAAATCCAGCTCCAGACAAGTGACAAGTGGAGTGCCTCAGGGTTCAGTCCTGGGACCGCTCTTGTTTGGCATCTACTTCTCTGAAGTACAGGCCAACACTAAGGGACTCTGGCTAACAAAGTTCGCAGATGACTGCAAACTGGGAGCCATTATTGAATCCCCAAATTATGTGGATACTCTACAAAAGGGCCTTACAGAAACAGATGATTGGTGCCAGAGCCATGGGCTCAAGCTCAATGCCAAGAAATGTATAGTTATCCCCTCTGGGAAAAAATGTGCACCCCTGAATTACCACATAGGTGGCAGTACACTAAACACCAAAAGTGTGATAAAAGACTTAGGGACACAGGTGGACAGTAGTCTCACCTTCAATAACCACATTGCCACAACAGTCAGGAAATCCTTCTATGTAGCACAACTCATCACTAAGGGCTTTTCATCCAGAAAAAAGGAGGTAATTGTCCCACTATACTCATCCCTCATTAGACCCATTATAGAATACAATGCCCCATTTGGTATGTACTTCTCATCTTGCTGGAAAGACTGCAGAAGTACCTCACTAAAAGAATCACAGGCCTAAAGCAGATGCCCTACACTGACCGCCTTAAAAAAAACTCCAGCTATACTTTGTCGCATATTGTCTACTCAGAGGCAATCTCTGTTTAACATACAAGGCCATGTCAAACCCAGAGCTATTGGACATGCTACACTTAAAGAAATCCCAATTCCTCAGAGCCACACGCTCCAGGGATCTAAACCTTGTTATCACAATAAACAAAACATGCTGGAGGGATAGGTTCCTGACCCAGAGACTCCCCAGACTCTGGAATAGACTGCCCATACATGTCAAGCAGAGCACCTCTTTGGCCCTCTTCAAAAGGAACCTTGATGACTGGAAGGGAGAAAGGAAATTCACCCCGGGGATCACGTCAGTCACCCTGCTAGACAGGGGTCCACAGAAGTCAATAGTATGAGAAGAAATAGCCAGGGAATTGTTATGGCTAGGCTTGTATAGGCCCTAGGGTCGATAGCCTAATACCAACATATGAACCTAAGAACTCACTTGGTCACACATTCTGAACATGTAATATTAGCAGAGTGTCACAGTGTCATGCATGATAGACAGTTACTGAACTGTGTAGTAATACTTTGCATGCAGGTATACACATTTAATCCCTAGTGGATGTGATTATGTGTGATCTGTACAGACCATAGCAGGCTGCTGGTTTGCATACCTGACCCATACACATTTGCACATCATATGTTTGCAGTCTCCACCTATTACAGTCTCATACTTGCCTGCATCAGCACACCTACATTCAGGAAGACAATGCTG
Source organism: Protopterus annectens (assembly GCF_019279795.1). Lineage (NCBI taxonomy): Eukaryota > Metazoa > Chordata > Ceratodontiformes > Protopteridae > Protopterus > Protopterus annectens. Next base: position 128,488,134 of record NC_056737.1, read on the forward strand.
CAGGGAACACACTATAATACATTACACATTACTATTCAGGGTTCAGATCTTAGTGCAGAACATATATTACTTTTCAAACTACAGTGAATTCATGCTCTCATAGCCATATTTGCTGTGTAGCACCTGTACATTTGTAATTCTTCAACAATAAACCAGATTAAATACAACAGTTTGTGGGAATAAGCTTTATTTAGGGTGACATGACACAGTGGTTTATAGATTCAAAATTCTAAATTCAGTTGTACTATATATCCTGTAGATGATAAATGCATGTCAGTTATTACTTTCACAGTAGCAAGCACAGTATACTTTACTCACAGATTCATTCCTACACAGTATTACTACAGTATTGGCTTCCTTTCATTAATAGCAGCTTGTTTGCTGCCTTAATCTGTATTACACAGTACCTGGCATTAGTTACTTGTATCAATGTTGGTCTAACAACACATGTATGCAGTATACTCAGAACACACTATAGCTAATGGCAGTAAACAATTACACTTTCTTATTTATTGGACTATATATATATATATATATATATATATATATATATATATATATATAGTGAAAGTTATATCTGTACTCACCACACTGTTGGCACAGCCTCACCAGTCACCTGTGTGGGCCTCCATGTTACAAACCCTCTCTTCTGCAGCTGTGGGGGTGGAAACACACCATTATGCATACCTGTCTATCAGATATTCATACAATAATTGGAAAAATCATCAGTTGATATACTTACAAACATCTGCACCATTCTGGTCCTGAGCATCTTGGATCCATTGGGCCAAGAGTATCCCCTTCCTCCGTCTCAGGTCATCATAATGATGATGGACCTGCTTACAGTGGGGGCAATGCCAGTGGCATTTGTAAGCTCACGTGCCACATGGTCCCAGGCCTCAAACTTGTATTCTGAGCCCAGATACTGGCCATGCAACAGTCTGTTGTCATAGTTCTTTACAAGGAGCCCATCCATGACTCTGGACTCCAACATGCCCCAGTGCTGCACCCAAAAGCACTCTCTTTCACCAGCACCTGCCATAGTTCCTACAGGGATCAAACTCTAACAGTTTCTGCCTGTATTCCCACCTGTGCAGTTTAAATAAGGCCATATTCCCATCCTTTGCTGTCAATGGACCATTTTTAAAAATGCGAAGCACAGCTCAGCAATCCGCAACCCGGTAAGCTGAGTTGAGCAGTGCATAAAGTGGCAAATGCTGAGCAGTGCTTAGCAGTGTGCAAATCCGCTTAGCTGAGATAAATACTGCTTAGAATGGGACTTATTAGCAATGCTCAAACCAGCTAAGCAGAGCTGAGCACTGATATGTATTGCTCAGACAGGTCCTGTTGTACATTGCTTAGTTTGGCTTAGCAGTGCTTAGCAGAATTGTGTAAAGGTTAAACAAAGTTTTCCTTTAAAAAAAAATTAGGATTGGATATTAATTACTCATTATTGATACGTTATTATTAAGTGTATGTGTTTTACTTTACATGACCTCCCCCTATGTGCTTTCATTACATTACCTTGGGATGTGACTGTACTGTTATCGGGCACTTGTTTTTAAATGGTGGTTTTCACCTCATATCTCCACTAGCACTGGGATTCTGGATAAAGTACACTACCCTGGTTAACAAATATCATTAACTACATCAAGAAATAAAATAAAATTTATTATAAAAATAAAACCAGTAGAAAAATAGCTGCTGTTCAAATTGAATAAAATAAAAGTCAAAAGGATGATAAGGCAGAACAATAAGCTCTCAAGTCTTATATTTAAATCAATAACTCTCTGAACATAATGTATCCGAGATTTCAATAAATCGGACTGTACGTACGTATAAAATAAAGCTTTATTGGAAACGGCAAGCGCTTTCACCACTAAGGCTTCTTCTGGCCATTAAAACAATTGTTTAATTACACACTTTTATATCATTTGTACAATGACATCATTTCCTCTAACAATTCTAATTTAAAGTAGAAGCCTTGTTCCTTCATACATTAACTACATAAAGCAACTTAGCCTAATACTATATTAATATCTTATTGTTATATTGCTATAAAAACAGAAAAAAACAATATTTGACAATAAAAACATAAATAAATGTACTTAGCCAGATATAAATATCTATCTGCATGAAAAATGCAACTATATATTATTCAACATTTAATGAAATACATATTATAAGAAAAAGCATATAAATATATAAATTAAATATACACATCTATTTATGCAAAAAGCATATCATGTGCATATTAATGTATAAATACTAACATATAATGATTAGTTATGAAAATATAAAAAAACATTATGAATAAAATCATTTATTTCCTAAGAGGTCTATTCTTAAGAACTGGCTTTATAGATACTCTGTCATTTAGACCAGGGTGACAGTCAGACCTTAACCTAATGATCCATTTACTCTCTATTTCTTCAGTTTTATTCCTAATATCACCTCTTCTAATATTAAGAACATTTATCTGGATCACCTCAAATTTAAATGTATGTTTTAGCGTGTTGTTACAACAAACATGTTTAGATAGGGCGCTTCTAAACGACTTGGTATTAATATCATTGATATGCTCTCTAATTCTGTCTCTCAACCTTCGATCTGTCTTACCCACATAATATGCAGAGCACATGGTGCAGGTAGCTAAATAAACAAGATGTTCAGTGTTACAATTAGCTTTTACTTTAAAGATAAATTCCCTTTTTGTACTGGGATGTACAAAATTTGTTTGTATTATTAATAAACCTACAATAATTACATTTCATGCAGGACTTAGTACCATAATTGTTCACTGTCTTATTATATGTTCTTCCAACTCTGTCAGGACCACATAACATCCTATATAAATTCATTTTATTCTTATAGGTGAAACTAGGATAATCACCTATAATATCATGTATTTGCGGATTCACTGTTAAAATGTCCCAGTACTTTCTATAAATATCTTTCACCTGCCCAACATCTTGCGTATGATATATACATACTCTAAGATCTTCTCCATTTATATTATATTGTTTAGATGTTGTAAGCTCGTTCTTATCATTAGATGTTGCAAAGTAAGGTCGTGCTTGATCTAGACGTAACCTGTCTAGATCGATAAGACTAATTTCCATTTCAGCAGATGTATATGATCTTTGCTCAAGTTGATATTTAAATTCTGAGAGTTCATTTCTAAAACCTGTCTCAAAGGAATGCAAGCGGGATAACCTCATAGCTTGTCCTCGTATAATATTCCTGAATATAAAATTAGAATGCATGCTAGATCTATGTAAAATAGCATTCCTATAACAATTTTTTCTATACGCACCTGTATTGATTAATCCCATATGAGTTCTTTCTATATATACATCCAAAAAAGGTATTTTATACCTAGACATTTCCAAAGTAAAATTCAAATAGCTAGGTAACCCGTTCATTTGTTGTAAAAATTCATGCAATTCATATTCATCCGAAGTCCAAATGAGAAAAAGGTCATCCACAAAACGGACATAGAACTTGACATATCTTTTAAAATAATCTAACTCAAATAAACAATTGTACTCCCAATCATCCATTACGAGATTGGCGTAGCTATTGGCACATGAAGTGCCCATAGCTACGCCATCCCGCTGTAGATAAAGCTGTTCGGAAAAGAGAAACACATTGTTTGTGAGGTCCATTCGCATTAAATCATATATTGTTTCTATTTGTATATCTGTATAGGATCCTTGCTTCTCCAAAACTCTATGTATGCATCCTAGTCCTTCCATATTAGGTATACATGTAAATAAAGACTGGACATCTAATGTTACTAATATATATTGCTGTTCAGGTGTAATATCTTTCGTATTCTCATATAACATCATCAAAAATTGCTGAGTATCTTTTAATATATATTTATATTGATTAACTACTGATCTTAACTTGCTTTCCAAATAAATAGAGATAGGTTCTGTAACCCATCCTCTCCCAGGGACAATCGGTCTCATGGGAGGTTTTACAGGGTCCTTATGAATCTTAGGTACCTCCTGTATACATGGTATCATCGGTTCTGGAACTCTAAAATAATTGTAAAGTTCTTCAGTAATTCTTGCACTTTGGAACATATATAACAATGAATCAGACAAATTATTAATTATTCTTCGTAAGTGTTCATAATGAATAGAACAATAATAATTAGTATCTTTTAAAAGATGTAACATACTGGTAATATAGTCACTGGTGTTTATAATGACTATGGGTCCACCTTTATCAGCTCGTTTAATGACTATCTTTTTATCTTGTTTCAGGTTATTTAATGTTGCACATTGTCTAGAATTAATGTTCCCTACCCATTTTTTTAAAACGATTATTTTCTGCTTTCATATGTAACTCTTGTTCAACCATTTTAGAGAATGCTTCCACTAATGGATGGAGGATGGGAATATAACTGCTAGGTTTCCTAAAATTTATTGTAGTTGTATCTTGGCTTAATTTCCCAAAATTTAGTTTTAACTGTAAATTACGTGCAAACATTTTCAAATCTATAACTGATTCAGTAACATCACTAGTAGTGGATGGAATTTCTCCAATATGAATATTTCATCATTAGATAATTCCCTCTCTGAAATATTCCAGATCAGTGATTGGTCGTTCTCTCCCACATCTTTTTGAGTGTGGGTCCTATCTGCTGTTCTTCCGCTGCTCATTTTTTCTGTCTTCTTCGACTCATAGATCGATCCCTTCCCACCTTCCGAAAATCCTGTATGGGGAAAGGGGCCACCTCATTATATTTTATACTGGCATTAACATTATTACTAGTTTTCTTTCTAACCACCAGATCTCCTGATAATGAATTAAGTGTATCTGACTATTAGTTACTTGATCACCTAATAAAACCCCTTCAGTTTCACTACGTGACTGGTTTTGACTGTTTGGCACATTAAAATTGGTATGATTGGTGTCACTATCATTGTGCAGATCAGCTGTTACCACAATTAAATTCCGCTTATTACAAACTTTATCAACATCAGAATCATTCAATTTTGTAACACCAACATTGCCTCTATGCACATTCACATCTGATTTGTTTAAAAAATCATTCATTTTACCATTAGAATTTTCATCATTACTATTTCCATATTTATTTCTAGTACTAGTATTAGTAAAATTACTGTCTTGTTTATCATTGAGTCTGTTATGCCTCGGCCAAGTAAAAATATGACCTCTTTGAAAATCTAAGGTGTCTCTTCGTATTTTGTTTCGTTTTTGTTCCAGCAATTTCTTCTCAAAGAAGAATACATTATCCAACAATTTGCTGAAGCATTTTTCCAAGGCATGACTAGGGTAAGTCTCAAAGATATGTTTCTGTTGCTGTTTTACCTTGTCTCTCAACATAGTCTCTTCAATGGTAAAATAGTCAATCAATAATTGCATATAACGCATGCTCGTGTCAATATTAATCAATTGCCACTTATATAGTAAGTCAGGATATAGTGTACCTGTAGTCGGCATTTTAAAAATACGTAGACCTCTCGGAACTATTCTTCTTGAAATACAAAGCTCAAAGTGCTGCCATTGGAGATGTAAACGTTTCAACTTTATAAAATCCAACTCCATGGTTTCCAAGAGCATAGTGAGTCCTCTGTAACTATCGCATTCGGATCCTTCTTCCGTCTTTTCGTTAGTGATGTCATACGCCAAAAGTGGATTTTCATCCCTGATAACATAAGATTCAAACTTTTGCGTTTGGTTAATAATAGCTGCTGTTCAAATTGAATAAAATAAAAGCGCTTGATGTTTCCAATAAAGCTTTATTTTATACGTACGTACAGTCCGATTTATTGAAATCTCAGATACATTATGTTCAGAGAGTTATTGATTTAAATATAAGACTTGAGAGCTTATTGTTCTGCCGTATCATCCATTTGACTTTTATTTTATTCAATTTGAACAGCAGCTATTTTTCTACTGGTTTTATTTTTACTTTGCTGCACATTGATTATGGCAGAACTAGCGCAAGACATTGTGGAATTACCTTATAAACCTGAGAAAACTGTTAACCAAACGCAAAGGTTTGAATCTTATGTTATCAGGGATGAAAATCCACTTTTGGCGTACGACATCACTAACGAACAGACGGAAGAAGGATTCGAATGCGATAGTTACAGCGGACTCACTATGCTCTTGGAAACCATGGAGTTGGATTTTATAAAGTTGAAATGTTTACAGCTCCAACGGCAGCACTTTGAGCTTTGTATTTCAAGAAGAATAGTTCCGAGAGGTCTACGTATTTTTAAAATGCTGACTACAGGCACACTATATCCTGACTTACTATATAAGTGGCAATTGATTAATATTGACACGAGCATGCGTTATATGCAATTATTGATTGACTCTTTTATCATTGAAGAGACTATGTTGAGAGACAAGGTAAAACAGCAACAGAAACATATCTTTGAGACTTACCCTAGTCATGCCTTGGAAAAATGCTTCAGCAAATTGTTGGATAATGTATTCTTCTTTGAGAAGAAATTGCTGGAACAAAAATAAAACAAAATACAAAGAGACACCTTAGATTTTCAAAGAGGTCATATTTTTACTTGGCTGAGGCATAACAGACTCAATGATAAACAAGACAGTAATTTTACTAATACTAGTACTAGAAATAAATATGGAAATAGTAATGATGAAAATTCTAATGGTAAAATGAATGATTTTTTAAACAAATCAGATGTGAATGTGCATAGAGGCAATGTTGGTGTTACAAAATTGAATGATTCTGATGTTGATAAAGTTTGTAATAAGCAGAATTTAATTGTGGTAACAGCTGATGTGAACAATGATAGTGACACCAATCATACCAATTTTAATGTGCCAAACAGTCAAAACCAGTCACGTAGTGAAACTGAAGGAGTTTTATTAGATGATCAAGTAACTAATACTCAGTCAGATACACTTAATTCATTATCAGGAGATCTGGTGGTTAGAAAGAAAACTAGTAATAACGTTAATGCCAGTATAAAATATAATGAGGTGGCCCCTTTCCCCATACAGTAATTTTGGAAGGTGGGAAGGGATCGTTCTATGAGCAGCGGAAGAACAGCAGATAGGACCCACACTCAAAAAGATGTGGGAGAGAATGACCAATCACTGATCTGGAATATTTCAGATAGGGAATTATCTAATGATGAAATATTCATATTGGAGAAAGGCCTTTCTTTCATTCCATCCACTACTAGTGATGTTACTGAATCAGTTATAGATTTGAAAATGTTTGCACGTAATTTACAGTTAAAACTAAATTTTGGGAAATTAAGCCAAGATACAACTGCAATAAATGTTAAGAAACCTAGCAGTTGTATTCCCATCCTCCATCCATTACTGGAAGCATTCTCTAAAATGGTTGAACAAGAGTTACATATGAAAGCAGAAAATAATTGTTTTAAAAAATGGGTAGGAAACATTAATTCTAGACAACGTGCAGCATTAAATAACCTGAAACAAGATAAAAAGATAGTCATTAGACCAGCTGATAAAGGCGGACCCATAGTCATTATGAACACCAGTGACTATATTACCAGTATGTTACATCTTTTAAAAGATACTAATTATTATTGTTCTATTCATTATGAACACTTACGAAGAATAATTAATAATTTGTCTGATTCATTGTTATATATGTTCCAAAGTGCAAGAATTACTGAAGAACTTTACAATTATTTTAGAGTTCCAGAACCGATGATACCATGTATACAGGGGGTGCCTAAGATTCATAAGGACCCTGTAAAACCTCCCATGAGACCAATTGTCTCTGGGAGAGAATGGGTTACAGAACCTATCTGTATTTATTTGGAAAGCAAGTTAAGATCAGTAGTTAATCAATATAAATATATATTAAAAGATACTCAGCAATTTTTGATGATGTTATATGAGAATACGAAAGATATTACACCTGAACAGCAATATATATTAGTAACATTAGATGTCCAGTCTTTATTTACATGTATACCTAATATGGAAGGACTAGGATGCATACGTAGAGTTTTGGAGAAGCAAGGATCCTATACGGATATACAAATAGAAACAATATATGATTTAATGTGAATGGACCTCACAAACAATGTGTTTCTCTTTTCTGAACAGCTTTATCTACAGCGGGATGGTGTAGCTATGGGCACTTCATGTGCCAATAGCTACGCCAATCTCGTAATGGCTGATTGGGAGTACAATTGTTTATTTGAGTTAGATTATTTTAAAAGATATGTCAAGTTCTATGTCTATTTTGTGGATGACCTTTTTCTCATTTGGACTTCGGATGAATATGAATTGCATGAATTTTTACAACAAATAAACGGGTTAACTAGCTATTTGAATTTTACTTTGGAAATGTCTAGGTATAAAATACCTTTTTTGGATGTATATATAGAAAGAACTCATATGGGATTAATCAATACAGGGTGTATAGAAAACAATGTTATAGGAATGCTATTTTACATAGATCTAGCATGCATCCTAATTTTATATTCAGGAATATTATACGAGGACAAGTTATGAGGTTATCCCGCTTGCATTCCTTTGAGACAGGTTTTAGAAATGAACTCTCAGAATTTAAATATCAACTTGAGCAAAGATCATATACATCTGCTGAAATGGAAATTAGTCTTATCGATCTAGACAGGTTACGTCTAGATCAAGCACGACCTTACTTTGCAGCATCTAATGATAAGAACGAGCTTACAACATCTAAACAATATAATATAAATGGAGAAGATCTTAGAGTATGTATATATCATATGCAAGATGTTGGGCAGGTGAAAGATATTTATAGAAAGTACTGGGACATTTTATCAACGAATCCGCAAATACATGATATTATAGGTGATTATCCTAGTTTCACCTATAAGAATAAAATGAATTTATATAGGATGTTATGTGGTCCTGACAGAGTTGGAAGAACATATAATAAGACAGTGAACAATTATGGTACTAAGTCCTGCATGAAATGTAATTATTGTAGGTTTATTAATAATACAAACAAATTTGTACATCCCAGTACAAAAAGGGAATTTATCTTTAAAGTAGAAGCTAATTGTAACACTGAACATCTTGTTTATTTAGCTACCTGCACCATGTGCTCTGCATATTATCTGGGTAAGACAGATCGAAGGTTGAGAGACAGAATTAGAGAGCATATCTATGATATTAATACCAAGTCGTTTAGAAGCGCCCTATCTAAACATGTTTGTTGTAACAACACGCTAAAACATACATTTAAATTTGAGGTGATCCAGATAAATGTTTCTAATATTACAAGAGGTGATATTAGGAATAAAACTGAAGAAATAGAGAGTAAATGGATCATTAGGTTAAGGTTTGACTGTCACCCTGGTCTAAATGACAGAGTATCTATAAAGCCAGTTCTTAAGAATAGACCTCTTAGGAAATAAATGATTTTATTCATAATGTTTTTATATTTTCATAACTAATCGTTATATGTTAGTATTTATACATTAATATGCACATGATATGCTTTTTGCATAAATAGATGTGTATATTTAATTTATATATTTATATGCTTTTTCTTATAATATGTATTTCATTAAATGTTGAATAATATATAGTCGCATTTTTCATGCAGATAGATATTTACATCTGGCTAAGTACATTTATTTATGTTTTTATTGTCAAATATTGTTTTTTTCTGTTTTTATAGCAATATAACAATATGATATTAATATAGTATTAGGCTAAGTTGCTTTATGTAGTTAATGTATGAAGGAACAAGGCTTCTACTTTAAATTAGAATTGTTAGAGGAAATGATGTCATTGTACAAATGATATAAAAGTGTGTAATTAAACAATTGTTTTAATGGCCGGAAGAAGCCTTAGTGGTGAAAGTGCTTGCCGTTTCCAATAAAGCTTTATTTTATACGTACGTACAGTCCGATTTATTGAAATCTCGGATACATTATGTTCAGAGAGTTATTGATTTAAATATAAGACTTGAGAGCTTATTGTTCTGCCGTATCATCCATTTGACTTTTATTTTATTATAAAAATGCTTTCTCATGCAAAAAATAAATGGTCTGTCTTGGTATTGGAACCATGCACCTAAAGCCAAGACTCTAACCACTCAGCTAACTCTGCTGAGTAGATTTTGGCTATATATTTCTACATGGCTTCTTGATACGTTTAAGCACTGCTGAGCAAAGTGCCATGCTGAGCAAACCCACTCGGCTATGCTTAAACTTTGAGGAAAGCAAACTAAAAAAATCTAACAATTAGTTCAAAATTAAACTATTTCACTTCACATTATTACATAAGTGTCTGAAGACACTTTTTTTATTGTTTTAGTGCCATATGGCACTTTTACAATGCAGGGGGTGTGTTACCGATACTGTAACACACCCCCTACATGCCATTACATTTCACAGTATTATTTAAGTGTTCAAGGACACTTTCTTCATATATTTAGTGCCATACAGCACTTTTACAATAGAGGGGGTGTGTTACAGATACTGTAACAACCCTTCCACATGACACTACAGTTCACAGTATTATTTAAGTGTCTGAGGACACTTTCTTCTTTATTTAGTGCTGTATGGCACTTTTACAGTGCAGGGGGGGATGTTACAGATACTGTAACATAACCCCTACATGACTATTCATTCACATCTTCCATTTCAGTGTCCGAGGACACTCTCTGTACTGGTAAGTGCCATACAGCACTTTGGAAGTGCAGGGCCATTTTACAGATCTGTGAGCAATACTGTAACACACCCCTTAGCACTGATTCAGTATCCATGTACACGGCTCCCCCTCAGTAGCGAACCTTCATTAATATGCAAGGCATGCTGCCAAGAGGGAGATGTGGACATGGACACCATTCAGTCCATGTAGGAATAACACTATTCCTACACTGAGTTTATTAAATCTGTGGGATAGAGAATTTAAGTGATAAATTTGTTTAACAAGAGAACATGTTTTACAAGAAAATGTCCAAGTAGTAAGTGGAGCACAACAACATAAGAGGATTGAATGCTACAAAACTGAAGATAATGAAGAAACCATGGAGCTTACTTAGTAAGCAGAAGAAGAAGAAGAAGAAGCAAGGAATATAGTGACTTTATACAGGAAAAGCAAAATGACAGAGAATAGGAAAGGTTAAAATTAGTGCATTAGAATGAAATGATAGTGCAAGGAGAAGACCTGAGAAGACCACAGTATTAAGTTGGCACCAGATGCTAACTCAGGATATAAAACTCAGGATATAATATGCTAAACATTAATTTTTTTATAAGAATTCAAAGGTCACATTTCAGGGTAATTCGAGAAAAACTGAAACACATTCCTATTTATCTTTGAGGACCATAGGTGTTATCATCATAACAGTGAGAATTTAAATGTGATTACAGGGATATATATATATATATATATATATATATATATATATATATATATATATATAGATATATACACACACACACACACACACACATATATATATATATATATATATATATATATATATATATATATATATATATATATATATATATGTATACATACATACAGTGGATATAAAAAGTGTACACACCCCTGTTAAAATGCCAAGTTTTTTTGACATAAAGAATGAGACCACAATAAATAATTTCAAAATGTTTCCCACCTATAATGCGACCTATAACCTGTACAATTCAACTGAAAAACAAACAAATCTGTTACGGGGAAAAATATAAAAAATAAAAAACATACAATAAGCTGGTTGCGTAAGTGTGCTCACCCTTAAATTAATATTTTGTTGAAGTACCTTTTGCTTTAATTATAGCATTCAGTCTTCTTCGGTACACACTTGCCATCAATTAAAGAGACTGATTAACCCCAAATAAAGTTCAACTGTCCTAGTAGGATTTTCTTGACATTTACTCAGTTGCCTGCTACAGCAAAAGCCATGGTTCGCAGAGAGCTTACAAAGAATCAAAGGGATCTCATTGCTGAAAGGTATCAGTCAGAAGAAGGAAAAAAAAATGTCAACAGCATTGGATATACCACGGAACACAGTGAAGACAGTCATCAAAAAGTCGAGAAAATATGGGACAACAGTGTGACGTTGCAAAGAACTGGCCGTCCCTCCAAAATTGATGAAAAGACAAGATGAAAACTGGTCAGGGATACTGCCAAGAGGCCTACAGCAACACTGAAGGAGCTGCAGGAATTTCTGACAAGTACTGGATGTGTACTACATGTGACAACAATCTCCCGTATTCTCCATATGTCTGGCCTATCGGGTAGGGTTTAAGATGGAAGCCTTTTCTTACACAGAAAAACATCCAAGCCCGGCTAAAATTTGCAAAACAATACATCAAGTCTTCCAAAATGTGGGAAAATGTGTTATGGTCTGATGAGACCAAGGTTGAACTTTCTGGCCACAATTCCAAAAGATACATTTGGCACAAAAGCAACATTTTGCATCACCAAAAGAACACCATCCCCATGGTGAAGCATGGTGGTGGCAGTATCATGGTTTGGGGTTGCCTTTCTTCAGCTGGAACCTGGGCTTTAGTCAAGGTGGAGGGAATTATGAACAGTTCCATATACCAGTCACTTTTGGCCCAAAACATTCAGGCGTTTGCTAGAAAGCTGAAGATGAAGAGGAATTTCATCTTTCAACACAACAGTTACCCCAAGCATACATCCAAATCAACAAAAGAATGGCTTCACCAGAAGAAAAATAAAGTTTTGGAATGGGCTAGCCAGAGCCCAGACCTAAATCCAATAGAAAATCTGTGGGTTGACCTGAAGAGGGCCGTGCACAAGAAATGCCCTTGTAATCTGACAGATTTGGAGTGCTTTTGCAAGGAAGAGTGGGCAAATATTGCCAAGTCAAGATGTGCCATGCTGATAGACTCCTACCCAAGAAGACTGAATGTTGTAATTAAATCAAAAGGTGCTTCAACAAAGTTTTAGTTTAAGGGTGTGCACACTTATGTTTTTTTATTTTTTATATATATCTTTCCCCTGACAGATTTGTTTGTTTTTTTAATTGAATTGTAGAGGTTATAGGTCACATTAAAGGTGGGAAAAGTTTTGAAATTATATATTGTGGTCTCATTTTTTTATATCATAAAAACCTGGCATTTTAACAGGGGTGTGTACACTTTTTATATCCACTGTATACACATATATATATATATATATATATATATATATATATATATATATATATATATATATATATATATATATATATAAACTCTGAACTTATTGTTTTCTCTCCTTCATGTTACAGCAATCTCAGATTACTGCAGTAGTATCACATACAGTAGCTAGTTTCAAGAGAGGCCTGAAAGATGAGCATATAAAACACTGTGCCCTTTGAAAGGGAAAAGTTGTGGAAAAATAAACCTACAAGGAGCAGTAGCCCTACGAAGAACAGAAGATGAAACCAGACTGTGCAGTACAATATATAGTAGAAAAGATCAAGAGAATGTTTAGATTTTAGAGAGAAGGCTGGATTCCAAATATTCAGAATTCATGTATCTATTTATGTGGTTTTGGTGAAGCTGCATTGGAGATACTAGATCAAGTTATGGATGAGACATTAGAGTGATAAAAACTGTATAACTCATTTTCCAAAAAAAGGTGAAGGCGGTGGGAGGAATTGGATATTCTACTTATAGTATTGCTCTTGGAATCATTTGGAGTTATTTTTGAATTGTATAAAGGATGGCATGGGAATGTCCATCTGGGCATATGTGGTGTCCTGGGGGGGGGGGGGGGGTTCTTCATATAAAACAAACATAAGCCAGTTTCAGATAACAACATTTTTGTCCTGAAATAACAACATTTTCTATTATACTCAAACCAGTTGTATCCTGCAAAAAGACAGGAGGTAGCCTTACCTCCTAGACAGTGCCAGCATTCAATTAAATGCCTGCAAAATTAAAATAAAAAGTACCCTGTACACTATGGCTATTGTTTCATATATTTAGGTTATATTTGCTGTTTTATGAAGCAAATTTGCAAAAGTGGTATTGAGAATTAACAACAGTAAACTATTAAACTACTTTCAATCTCAGTCGCTGACTACTTTAATCAATATTAATTGATCACTGTTTCAAAAAATTGTAAATATTCATTAAATGGTATTGACTAATGAGCATGATTTTATGCAGAGTTTGCTATACAAAACATAAAAGGCTTATTTTCACAGTATATACTGAGTAAGGAAAGCAACTTGAATACTATCAGGCATTAGATATGTTTGTATGCTTCTCTTTACATTCTAATAAATTCCCCAAATCTTCCTGCTTCTCTTTGATCTACAGCCTACAGCTCCCACTGGCAGCATTTATTTGGTCAGTGCATTTCTAACTGCACGTTGCTGCATGCGGTTCCTTCTGGAATTTACTAACAATACTATTTTTCATTTATCTATTATTTCATCAGCTGCTGTGTCTAAAAAATAAATTACCCTACCTTACGTTTCAATGTTAAATTAGGCTTGCCATGCATATAAACTGCTTTCTTATATAAAACTGTAGTCTCATGTGCAATGAGATATTGCACAAATGTTTCCAATTAGATGAATGAAACATTCTGTTAGCCCCCACTGACTACATAGCCATACAATTGTATCTTTTAAGCACCTGCTGAGTTGCGTTGCTTTGTTTCACAGATATACAAGATGTCTATTATTTTATTTGCATATATTAAAGCAACAGTCTGTATATGTGTTTGCTGTCAAAGTAATTTTTCTCCATTTAGAGGTTTTGTTCAATATTCTCATTTCTAAAACAAGTAAAAGAAAACTAAGTTTAACTGGTGTCATCCAGAACTTCAAAGAAATTCTGGAGTTATTGTAGCCTTACAATACATTTCGTAACTGTCTGTTGGTGGCAGTAAATGCTTGCAAAATACTAACACTGAAGAATTGTTAGAAAAGTGAAGTACATATTGTGTTCTTTTTTTCCAGCTCAGAACATATACTTGCTTGTCTTTAAGTACTTTTTATGATATGAAAAGTCACACATTGCCTTTAAAAAGTGTTTCAAGGATATCACAGAATGCATCCAAGTAGAATACAGGTTTTTGAGGCTGTAACTTGTAAACAGCTTCCTAGTTGACTACTGGGCATATTGTCCAAGAGATCACTGAAGGCCTTACTACAGGTTTTCCAATTATCCCAGAGTTCTGTCTGAGTAAGTGACTTGTTATGAGTCTCTCAGTGAATAAATGGAGTCTGAGGGAATCAAACCCTCCACTAAGTGAATGAGCTTGACAGCATTTCATAGCCTTTATCCTATGCACTATTGGCCAGATATGGTGCCATTTAGCTGATGCACCTACTCTAAACCTTAAATTCCAATTCAGAAAGTATCATGGTAACAGAGCCTTCATGGATAATTAACTCTGGTGTTCAGTAAGTCATGCTAAATTACAAAACAGTTTAGTGTTGCTGACCCTTGTCAAGCAAGACATCTCAACAAGAAACCTGATATTATGGTCATATCAGGCAATGGCTATGACCTGCAAAACCCTCATCATACAGCATCTTTAATTCAATTAAAAATAAATACAGCAGCACTAATCCTAGATCTCACTGTAGCTGTGGAGGATAGCTGTAGCAGCATAGTTATCATATTTCTGCACAGTTCATGCAGAAAAATTTACAGGTTCATAGGTATATACAATGCTAACAGTCAATGAGACTGTTTGTTGCCTAGCTACTGCAATTCTTGCTAATAAACCTTGATTTCCATAGATGTCTGTGGAGTTAGACAAATGGAGAATTTACAAATTTCCTTTCACTCATCCAGGCTGGTTTTACAGAGATTTAGAAAGTTACTTAGTTTGATAAGGAGTGTGAGAGATAGACATAGACATGTTTCCATAGGGTGAGGACCTGTGGGACTGATATCTGTTATGCAGATTTTATTAGTATTATGACGTACATTTAGACCATAGAGCATAAATTGGTAGTGCTACCTGTTTTATGAATATAGAAAAGATTGAGCAGGAAAAGACCTTTTGCAGATTTATAGTCTAAGAAGATGTCCTTATGAAGAACTGTGGGAGAGACAGAAAAAAGTGATAGGGCTTTTAGAATCACTGTACAGCTTAAGAAGCTCAAACTCAAGATTTCATTGTTGAGGAAACATTGTATTTTTTTAGTTGAGTAATATGTCTGGATTGATTTATATCCAGTAAAGCATTCTATTATATTATATTAAGAGCCCAATAAAGGAGGAGTGGAGACAGATCATAACTTCTCTGAGCCTTTAGTAACTAACTGGGCTAGGTAAAAGGATTTCCCAAAAATAGTTTATACTGGGTAGTCAAAAGAGATTTTGCTGTCCATAAATATACTAAATTTTCTAATGATAATATCTATTTTGAGATGGTATATAGTTAAAGGGCCATTTATTCGGCATTCAATCCAGAAGACCATTGAGAAGCCTTGCCCAGTTTCTGAAATGCCCTAGAGTACTGTCAGAGCAAGTGACTTACTCAGAATCCCATTGTACAACTATACGAAAAACCTAGCCAAGCTAGAGGTTTCACTGTGTGATACCCTAAACCTCCTGTAATAGAGGCCCATGGGATATATACAAATGACCCCTTAAGGTCATCAAGTGTTTCAGCTGTATGATTTCTGAATATCCATAACTTTTTCCTTTTTCCTTTTTATGTCTTTATGGACAGATTCAAGCCAACAAAGCCAAATGAATCATATTGTAGAGAAATGGAGACCAACAGAACCAAGGACTGAAACATAGGAAGCAGTTAGTTAACAGCTCATAGCCTTAGTATAATGATAAGTTAAAATAATGTTAAAGTGAATCACTACAAGATGAACTGAGATTGTGTTCAAGCACATTTCATTAATGGAAAAACATGTAACCCAAGCAGAAAAAAAAAAACATCCAGATTCTGTATTGCAGATATCCAGAGAAGGACCCATGACGTGAAAGTATTCTGAAGGTTCAGGGGAGGACAGATGCAATAGCATAGAAAGAATTCATACTACAAGCAAAGCTGAGATAGCAAG
Source organism: Protopterus annectens (assembly GCF_019279795.1). Classification (NCBI taxonomy): domain Eukaryota; kingdom Metazoa; phylum Chordata; order Ceratodontiformes; family Protopteridae; genus Protopterus; species Protopterus annectens. The sequence goes on from NC_056737.1 coordinate 128,505,154, forward strand.
AATTTTTCTTCTCTAGAAAGCTATACAGTAGAGGCTGCAAGAAAGTCCTAAAGAGAAAATGTATGAAACAGATGAAAATATGACAGTAAAGTTAAACAGAAAACAACAGCAATGGCTTTGATATATATATATATATATATATATATATATATATATATATATATATATATATTCCCTTCAGAATTTTGAATTCCTAAAACCTCTAATTCCATATAGACGAGACCATATGATCGAAGTTTTAGAACTTCAAAATTATGAACAACGAAAACAAAATTGCCACTGATTCTAAGGGCAACCACAAAGCATTCTATAGCTATGTCAAGAATCTCAGTGGCAACACCCAGATCTGCTCTGAGTTACAGCACAATGGCATAAAAATTACAGAACCAACTGATATTGCCAACATCCTGGCAGATAGGTTCAGTGCTAACTTTATCCCCCTCTCACTGCCTAAAGGGCCCATATCTATACAGGAAGAATGCAGAGTCCCTGTAATCACATCTATGCAGGTAAAAGCTGCACTCTCTAAAACCAAAAACACAGCATCCATGGGACCGGACAACATCCCAGGCTGCGTTTTACATGAACTTCAGAACAAACTGGCTCCCCACCTAAGCAGCATGTTCAATCATAGTCTCACGTCAGGCTTTGTGCCCAATGAATGGCGCACAGCAACAGTTATCCCACTCCACAAAGGGGGAGCCACCACTGATCCTGGGAACCATCACCCTATTAGCCTGACGAGCCTGGTCTGCAAGGCCATGGAACATATCATCATGGAACTCATGAACAAAGACATTGGTAACCTCCAAACTCTGGACCCCACCCAGTTCGGGTTTGTGAAAGTCAGATCATGCCTTCTGAACCTGATTGACTTCTATGAGGCAGTCACCAAATCCGTAGACGAGGGTAATGTGGTTCACACAGCCTATCTTGACCTCGCCAAGGCTTTCAACACCATCCCTCATTCTGGAATTACAGCTAAACTCACTAAACTAGGTATAAAGCCCTACATCACAAGATGGGTTGCCAACTGCCTCACTGACAGAACCTACACTGTAAAAGTTGCAGACTCCAAATCTGACTTCAAACCAGTGACAAGTGGACAAGTGGAATACCACAGGGTTCAGTCCTAGGACCTCTCCTGCTTGGTATCTACTTCTCTGAAGTACAGGCTAACACAGAAGGCCTCTGGCTAACGAAGTTCGCAGATGACTGCAAACTAGGAGCCATAGTCTAGTCCCCAAATGATGTGGACATCCTACAGAAGGGCCTCGCTGAGTCAGATGCCTGGTGTCAGAGGCATGGCCTCAAGCTCAGTGCCACAAAGTGCATGGTCATCCCCTTTGGTAAAAACTCTGTACCCATGAACTACCACATAAATGGCAGTCTATGTGTGATAAGAGACCTTGGGACCCAGGTGGACAGTAGTCTCTCCTTTGATAATCACATCACCACAGTAGTCAGGAAATCCTTCTATGTGGCACACATCATCACAAAAGGGTTCTCATCCAGGAAAAAAGAGGCCATTGTTCCCCTCGACTCGGCACTCATTAGACCCATTATAGAGTACAATGCCCCTTTTGGAATGTACCTCACAAGACATCTGCAGCAGCTGGAAAGGCCACAGAAGTACCTCATAAAGAGGATTACTGGCCTCAAACAGATGCCCTACACTGACAGTCTCAAAAAGCTACAGCTTTACTCTATAGCATATCACCTACTCTGAGGAGATCTCTGCCTAACATATAAAGCTACGTTAAACCCAGAGCTGTTGGACATGCTACACCTAAAGAAATCCCAATCCCTCTGAGCTACATGCTCTAGGGACCTAAAGCTTGTCACCACAATAAACAGGACATGCTGGAGGGATAGATTCCTGTCCCAGAGACTTCCTATACTCTGGGATAAGCTACCCATCTATGTCAAGCTAAGTTCCTCATTAGCACTCTTCAAGAAAAATCTTGATGAGTGGATGGGAAATAGGAAATACACCCTGGGGATCACTTCTGTGGCTCTACTCGGCATGGGCACAGGAAATTAACTTTCTTGGGTGGCATAAGCTAGGGAACCTTGTTGGCTAGGCTTACTTTGGCCCATGGGCCGATAGCCTAGCACCTACCTATGAAACTATGAATGGAGATCTGCATACAAAGCAGAATGGGAGATTTCCCTTTTCCTCACTATAGCGTGATCTTGGAGTTGATATATTTAAGCAGCGGCGGTGTGTGGGGCTGCAGAAATGTCGTGAAAGTTTTTTTTTGGATTTATTTTGGAATTTCGAGTTTTTGAAACTTCGATCATATTGTCTCGACCATATGAAATTAGAAGTTTTGGTAATTCAACATTCAGAAGTGAATATATATATATATATCTGTGTGTGTGTGTATGTGCATGTTTGTGTGTAATTTGCATACTTTTATTTTTCACTTTGGGGTTTAAAGTGCAAAGATAATGAGTTAAAATAATTCATTTAGGAACTACAGTACTTTGTGAAGTGACATTGGAAATAGTTGGATTGACAAACTGTTTTCTTCAGAAACACAATGAGCATATAAAAATTCTGTGCCCTTTGGAAGGGAAAAATAAACTTACAAGGAGCAGTAGCCCTAAGGAGAGCAGAAGATGAAACCAGACAGCACAGTACAATATATAGTAGCAAAGATGAACAGATTAGGTTTTAGAGAGGAGGCTCGATTCCAAATATTCAGGATTCATATACCTATTTATGTGGTTTTGGTGAAGCTGCATGGGAGATACTAGATCCAGTTATGGATGAAACATTAGATTGATAAAAAATGTATAACTCATTTTCTAAAAAAAAAAAAAAAAAAAAAAAGGTGAAGGAGATGGGAGGAATGGGATATCCTACTTACAGTACTCCCCTCAAAAATCACTTGAAGTATTTGTGAATTCTATAAAGGATGGCATGGGAATGTCCATCTGGGCAATAGTGTTGTCCTGTGGAGAATAATTTTATTCACTATTCAGAATCATAAATATTTCTACAAAAGTCTTTAGTGAGCATTTGTCCATTTGTTATAAACAGTAATGAAGGAGCACTGTATATAAACATACCAATACTGCAGAACATTATATGTGAACATTGGAAGTGCAACATAGGGTTTGGGGAAACAGTCCCAAACAGAAGTGCACTTCTGCATTAATCTCCAAGGACTCTACTTACATTTATTTTAATTTAATTTTATTTTATTTTATGGTATTTTTGAGTATTGGGGTTCATATTGAAGAGTCTCAAACTTCTGAAGGTGCTATTTAAAATTGTAGGATCATTAGTAATTGAATATTCAGGGATGTATATTCTAATTAAATATGAAAAAAGTTTAAAAGTCTTATACATTGCAAATATATGCCCTGGGAGGTATTTAATATTAAATCTATGGATTAAAGGAAGACCACTAAGATTAGTAAGTTTGTATGCATACATAATTGTAAGTAAAAGAAATTATTTTTTAGAAGATGGGAAACAGATGTGAATATGAATATTTTTAGCAGTAGAAGAGTTTATGTGTAATAGGAAAGTGGAAGAATAGATAAGACAATGCATAAATATATGCAAACAAATAAGATGCTGGGATATGGAGGTAGGAATATGAAAAGGTAAGATGCAAGAGAGTGAACATGAGGGTAGAAATACATTACTGTTTGTATTGAGAAATTTTAGGAGAAATTAAGTGGGAAAAGATGGTTGTGATTTTCTCTGATCACACAGCAATGTGGAGAGTATTTAAAGGGTTTCATGGCTGGAAACAGTGTTGCTGGCCAGGAAGCCATATAAGTGAACATAGCTAGCAGACCTGTTGAATCCAAAACACTGATGATCTGCAGTTTTTCATGGCATGCCACAACGATCACCAGGGCTTCACAGATAGCTCTCAATCTCTTAGTGCAAGATATCTCGACAAAGGCCAGCATAATGTGGGGACAATGACCTAAAAATAGGGACATGTTTGACATAAATCCCCTACAGAAATATAATAAAATTACCAGGGTTTTGTTTTAAGATACATGTTTTGAAGGATTTGATGTATGAGACTCAAACATACCTCTCAACCTCTTAAAGCAAGAAATCTGGACAAAACCATATATAATGGGGGGAGTGAGTCCCAACAATAGGGGCATTTTTAGAAATATAGCTCTTACAAACTTAGAAAGTTGATAGAATAATAGGGTTTTACATTAGCATGAATTCCTGAAGAGCGTGAGGTATGAAACTCAAATGTCTGTCATTATTTTCTGACTTCAGTCCAGAAAGACATGCCAATGATTTGACAGAAAACCAAACGTTTATGAGGAAAGAATCAAAAATATCAGACAAAAATGTGGACATTCTGCAAAAATCTGGACAGCGGAGAGCTACAAACTCAAATGTATGTAATATTGAGTCACATCAGTCCAGAGATCATCCCAGTTATAAGGCAAAAAGCCTCAAATTTGATAAGGAACACATCTGGACATCATGTGACTATCTGGACAGGTGAAAGGTATGAATGTGAAGTATATAGTCCAAACACAGCACAAGACAGTGTATCTACAGTGCAGAGTATTGCAATATCCTATTCCTGGCATTCTATACTGAAGTTGTGTAAATGATCTGTAATGGTACATAGACTGCCATATAAAATAAGCACTCAGAGGAGGTGTGTGCATTGAATATGGACACACAGATGAATTGTTGGAATGCACACAGAGAAACAGGACAGGTGAAAAAATCTAATGTAGAGCAGATAAGGACATGTCAATGGAAGATGGTTGTAGCAGCAACACCAATCACATATCTGCACAATGAAAATGTATATTATGTGACTGTCACACAAGGTGACATTACAATGGGGAGGATGTCTGTGTGAGATAAACATCCTTACATGAATAATGCATAGGACATCTATCAGGGATCTGACATACAATTGGGGTACTGTGGATATTGTGAATCTGGAAACTGATTTTGTCAGACTATGAGTGTAATCTCAGCAGAGGTCTCCAGCTAGTGAGATACGGGTAAAGGTTCATGGATAATATTAAAATAAGCAATCACAATCATAGACAGTATCAGAATAATACCATCCATAATCCCATGCCTCTGACATTACATATGTGATATAGAGAGATGAGATGATTCAGCACAAACACACTTGTATAACTCAGCCCAAAAACCAAACGAAATACAGATTAAAACACAAATGAAAGACCCAAGGAAACAAACTGCTGCAGGTAATATCCAGGAGACCTTTAATCTAGAAACTTTTTGAAATAAAAACTTGTTTAAAACTATGACAGATAAGCACTTTCATTCACAAAAATACATGAACTTCATCAGATAAACATTGCTGGAAGTACACACACAATTTGTACCTTTTGTGTTTAATCGCATGACTGCTAAGCCCACAGGAAATGTAACATCATCTTAAAGGAGACACCACAAAGAAATTCACAGTATGTAGCATTGAGTCAAGTCAATTCAATTCAAAGCTATTCTTGTGCCATTTGATTTGCAAATGTCTAGCATTTCCAGTAGGTCAGGGTCTGAGACTACTCTGTAAGCCAGGCATAGGTCACCTCTCAGCAGTCTATATGATACTGAGTACAGTGACTGGTCTTTCAGTCTTTCCATGTATGTCATGTTTTGGAGGCCTTGGATTCTCCTGGTCACAAACCTCTGTGTTTTCTCCAGGTGCTGCAGATGTCTGGTGAGCTACAGTCAGAAGGGAGCATTGTGCTCAATTAGTGGATTGATAAGGTTAGTGGTCTTGGATGTGATGGCCTTATTTTTGGGGTGTGCAGTGTAGAATGTGTGTCCAACCACTATAGACACATAGTGATTGAAGTGTAGATTGCCATCAATATGTGTTCCCAAGTCTTGCAACACTGTCTTTGAGCTAATATTAACTGAATTTAGACTGTCACCTCTGGAAAGAGGGGTGACCACAACACAATCATGTTGTATAGCCAACTGGACTGAATCAAGCATGTCAAGAAGACAAGTGTGTGAAATGGAGAGCTATGTATAGGACATTTTTTTTGTGGGACAGGTGTCCATTTATTTTTTTATTTGAGAGAGGAATGTTGGGGAAGGGACATAGTTAAGTTGGGTTGGTGAGGAAGCAATTACAGACAGACAAGACAGACAAGACAAACAAGACAAGAGACAGGGATGGTGATAGACACAAAAGGTTGGGGACATCATGATTCGGGTGAGGTTGGGGACAACCCAGGTCCATGACTTTTAAGCTTGGAGACAGTGAGAATTGAGACCTCATCCAATGGACTGTCATCATTGTCACCTTACTCTGTTGGTGACTGGAGTGCTTGACATCTCCTCCTCCTATGGAACATGAGGGAGAACAGCTTCTTCATCTGTCACAGGCATGCACCTGTGGTGCAGTGCACGACCCTACACACCATCTCCTGGCAACTCACTGTGAGTGATGAAATCACCATCTCTGCCACTGGTCCCGAGGATACCACTGGACCAGCCTCCAGGGCAGGACTACCTGAGAGCACAGGTAGTGGAAGGGCTGCAGAGGCGGTGCTGCCAAGTTGGTTCCCATATGTGCTTGACATTGATGCCGGAGCAAGTGGAGTGGGGACAGGCTGACCCACTGGGATTGGCTTGTATCACTGTGCTGTGAAGCATTTAGTGATGTGGTACAAATGGATGGCATGGGCATTTTGACAGCACATAATAGAAATAAAAAAAAAATAAAAATAAAATAAAAATTATTTTTTAAAATAAAACAAAATAAAAACAAAATAAAAAGAGAGATAAGGGTTGTGGTGAGAGAAAAAAAAATAGCACCATCATATGTGACATACAATGCATTGAAATTATTATACAACTTTATTATCTTAAGTTTTACATTTAAGTATGCCTCCTGAGACTGTTGGTAGTAGTCCTTGAAATGTGCTTATATTGCACATATGTGTGTTTAAGTTATATAGATTACAGTTTACAGCAGGGCATTTGTGCCAGTGGTATAGAGTTTTTAATTTAATGTACATAATATTGAAGAAATACCAGTATTGTATAGTTCTGAATTGTGGAATTTGAACCCATAACCACCGACTAAAGTCTAATATTGGACTCTTACAATTAGTTTGTGCAGACTAGTACAGACTAATACATGCATACTTGCTTTTACAGTTGGGATGGATATACATGCTCAAATTGATACAATTCTATAAAATACCAAAAAAAAGATATCTTTAACTTTTAACGCTGCAATAACACTTCTCTTCTGCTGCATACATACCACTTGCTTACCTCAATCTCTCTTATCTTGCCTCATGGCCCCAGACATTAAACTCCTGATCCCTGTCAGCTGGAGAAAGAATAGAAAAGAACAGAATACCTTTATGCATACCAGTCTTTCCTGTATTAAAGATTTCTAAGTCTTACAAGTATTCTCTTTAGTTGATACTCACACAGCTCTGGGATGACCACAGTCCCAAATTCCTCCAACCAAAGGTTGAGAGTATCTCTCTTTCTCCTCTGTAGGCCATTAAATCATGCCTACATTGCCCTTCAGTGTGCAGGATACCAGTGCCATTGGATACAGCCTGGGCTAAACTATTCTGCACTTCAGACTTGTACTGGGAGCCAGAATAGTTCCCCTGTAGAAGCCTTTGGCTGTGGTACTTTACCAGGAGTCCAGTAAATATCCTGGACTGTTGGACACCCCACCTCTGTACCCTAAACCTGGCACCTTCCCCACTAATGCCAGACATGTCTACCAGCAGACCTACAGCAACAGAGACTGATGCTTTCCCGCCAAGTTCAGTTATCATGTTTACTGGAGTGCGCAGACCCGAGCAACATATTTGTGTAATGGTAAGTGGAGAGCAGCAGTGCCAAGCAGTGAGGAATGAAATAATTGCAACTGGAAGGTTAATCTGAGACTTGGTCTTAGTTTGAAGGGTGTCTACTGATGTAGCCTGGAAATATATATTGGAAATTGGAAGGAACTGCTAGGTGAGTTAGTTTTACAGACAAGCACTGGGAGCATAAATGTAATGACCTGCCACATTTGTTTTTACATTTATACACTGAGAATATTGATTTTTACACTGGGGGAGTCAAACCTAGGCATAAGGGGTAAAATGTTTTCTTATACAGTGTTGATTTCCCATCTATGCCACAGAAGTACTACTCAGACCTTCTCAGGAATCATACATAAATACAGGTAACAGTATGAGCTGTTATATGTGTGTGTGTGTGTGTGTGTGTGTGTGTGTGTGTGTGTGTGTGTGTGTGTGTGTGTGTGTGTGTGTGTGTGTGTGCGTGTGTATGTGTGTGTGTGTGTGTGTGTGTGTGTGTGTGTGTGTGTGTGTGTGTGTGTGTGTGTGTGTGTGTGTGTGTGTGTGTGTGAGAGCTGACAAGGTGATTGGGTATAGAAGCAGTTGTGTATGTGTCTTAGGCAAACATGAAGCCTATGCAAGTCCAGATCGCACAATTATACTTACACAATTATAGTACACAGTATACCATCAGTCATACATCTGATAACACAATAATGGTGTCTCATCCCTCATACATATAATTTAATATCAGCTCCACTATCTAAAGTATTATACTTGAGAGTGAAAATACTTGAAAGTGCAACAACAGTAAAAGTGCCTGGACTATCCTGCATTAGGGCCCAGGACCACCTGTATAGCAGTCCTACACTTACACTTGTGATGAGAAAGTTGAAATAGCAGTTAACTATGTTTCCGTTCATTGCTATAAACTTCAATGTCACAACAGTAAAAATAAGTTGCACACCCTGTACTAGAACCCAAGACCATCTATACTCCAGCCCTACACTTACACCTGCTTCCACAGGACTAGTTACATGACATTCCCTAATTTACTAATCATACTTAAGTTCTCTCTGTTAACTGCCATGCTATGCCACTTAATTGGTTTGCATGGTACCTAGCAGAGTTAATTGAATGTATCCAATTTCTATTTTTGTCTGTCTGTGTGCTGTCTGCAAGTGTTCTGTCTACTTCCTGGGTGGTCTAGTTTTCCAATTTGTGCACTGCCACACTTTGTGCAAATGAGATAAGCACATTCAAACCCAGCATTCATTTCCTTCATTCTCATGATTGTGCTAATACCGCATCATGCAATTATTGGCCCAAAAAAATAAACAAAACAAGACAAAAAAGGGAAAAAAGAAAACAAAGGGACAAGTAGTTGAAATGAGAAAAATCAGTCTATGACATAAACACTAGAAAATGATGGTTCACATGAGATATGTCTACACAGATATGGATTTGAACTCTCACTCCAAAGAACCTTCAGAACACAGGTGGGGTGCCTTATCCCTCTTTACCACACAAGCAGCTTTGGAGCAAGGAGCTGAAATCATTCTCACCATAACCAACTGCACAGTGGAGGCTGGTGACTTCAAATTAAAGGGGGGGGGCTTCAGGAGACAGCTGAATGCGTGAGGCCAATGGGAAGGGGTGTGGTCAACTAGAAACAGGTGGGTCTATGCTCAAAACCACAACAACTGGAACTTTAATTAAATACGCTGCCCTGGATGCCAAACCGTCATTAAGAGAGTCCAATCAAGACAAAATGAAGTGTAGAAGAAAAAAATATTTCAATGCATTGGCCACATGACAGCTTTCTTAATATTTAGATGGAAACGCAAAGGTTGTGAGGCATGAAAAAATAAATTACTTTTTAAATACATTACTGGAATGCCAGTCGAAAGTATAAAAAAAAAAACAAGTAGCACTCAACTCAAACCACTCCTTGCACTGCAGTTCTAATTATAATTTATATTCAGCTTTATAAAATTACCAAGTAACATGCTGAAAGTAGCAATCTCTGTGATACCCACACTTGCAAAAAATGCTTCTTA